>NC_079502.1:57658297-57958297 GCF_030052815.1 Hevea brasiliensis | reverse complement strand
GAACAATAGCTATTCAATTGGGCATAACTCACTCAAAACAGGTCCAAATGATCTGACATTTATATAAATGGAAAGCTTAGACATAGAGCTATAACTCTTATGAAGACACCGAAGCCCAGAAATGGCCAAAACCAAGTCAATTTGCTTGCCCAAGTTAGGGTAGCAAATCTGCCAGAATTGAATTTGACCAAAAATTGACCTAACATTGCCTTAAAAAAATGCAATCTGTCCAGCTTTGGTAAATTGACTATATCTTGGTTTATACAACTCTACGCTAAAAGTTCAATAAAACATAGAGCTACAAATTTGCTTCTTTGACTAGAAGCTAAAAATAAATGGAAACGGGTCATTTAGCTAGACCAATATAGGACACTAAAACTAAAAAATTAACAATAATATGTAATGAAGCATAGAAATAATTTGGCAATAAATGTCAACTTATGAGAATTGTAAATTGTACTATACTGGCAGCATATTGAAATGCGAATTGTGACGTATTGATACTAGAATCAACTTATCCATGATGTATAAAAAGGTCAACATGTTCGTTGACCAGTGAATGGCATAATGACTTATAAACCCTAAAAATAAAGAATTAAATATGCAATCTTGTAATATACCCCAGTTTGCCTAGTTGACTAGTTTGGGTAGGTTGGAATGCCAATAGGTACTGACAACTGTACTATTAATAACCTACGGCTATAGTGATTATGTTTTTAATAGCCTATGGCTATACGGATTTTTAATAGCCTATGGCTACACGGATTATGTTATGATACTTGGCTTATTGCCTTGCTGATTGATTATATGGCTTTTTAGCCACATTGTTTGCACACCGGAAGATACTTTGTGATCGATGGTGTGATGCCCCGAGGTACTAGGTACCCAATGCATCAGTATATAAGCTACATGGGGAGTCAATTAAAACGTTATTCAATTCAGGCAATTAAGTATAATGAAATTTCAGTATAATTAAATTAAGTATTGAATGAAATGAAAAGAAAAAAGATTAGCACTAGAAACATAACAAAAAATATGATTTGCAGAGCTGTAGAGACTTAAAATACAATATAGTTAGAATAATTTGTATACTGAGCATATTTACTGAAAGGTTATAAACTAAGCACTTCCAAAGAGGAACAAGCTAGTATATAATATAGTTGATACTAAAAATACCATACCAAATTAAATTGATTCCTGAGTATCCAAATAATGATTTATTTCTTTTTTTATTTGTATATGTTATTTCTTGTTATACTATTACACCACTAAGCAGAAATACTTAGCGTGATGGAACTGTTTTCCTCGAGCAAGTACTTTGACTAAGATTTTGGAGTCCAGATCTGCAGAAGTGTCAGAAGAGTTCAAGGTTGTCACCTCCTCAGCAATGCATGTAGATAGGGCTCATATTACACATGTTATGCATTTTGTTCATTCTAAGTATATTGTAAATTATTTGTATATCCTATACTTAACAAACTTATGTAATTAGTTGGCAAATTATGTAAGTTAATGAAATGTAAGAATTCTGATATATGAGTTAAGTATCTAATCATGATGATTCTGATTGAGATTGAGTATAAGAAATTTTGAGACTGATTCTGAGTTGTGAATTTGAGTATATATTGAAATTATTTTTTGGCAAGTTCAAAAGAACTGTTAGTCCAAATTACAGCCGGCACTCTGCTGGATTGTCGTTAAAATTTTTTAAATTTTCAAATAAGTCATATTTTGATAAACAGTGAAAATAACCTAAACCTTAGATGATGTTTTTGAAAAAGTAAGTCAAGAACTTTAATGAAATCAGATAAGATCTGGTGCTTCGGCCCTCCGTGTGACACGCCTTGCTCGGCTACACTGTAGACGGGTGAGGGGTTTTATAGGTCCGGACAATTAAGGGGATTAGAACCACATTTGAGACACCTAGATAAGCCCTGAATGCAAATAAATAGTGACTACCTGATAGGTAAGTATAAATAAGAAAAACATAATATAAAAGGTTAAATGAGCCGAGGGTCACAGCGATAGGTGACCTTACCGGGAAGTGACTGCGAAGTCAGTCCTAGTCCAAATTTTGAACTGGAAAATGTGACGCTGAGGTCCTTAGGACTATTGCGAACACAGTGGAAAAGAGTAAATTACAGAAAAGAATTTTTAAGCAGGTTAAATAATTAGGTCAGGAATCTGAAAGAAATATCGAATAACTTGCTAACCAGATTGAATAAGTGAGGGGCAATTTGGTCCATTCACTCCTAGAGGTGACTCCTGACCTAACTATCCAATAAAATCAAAGAAAAGAAAATTTTGGAATCAAAAATTAAATTAAAGAACTATTGAAAAATTAAAGAAAAAGAAAAAGAATAAAAATGGGACTTATTACATCATCATGATGACATCATATATGATGTCAAAATTAATTTTAATTTCCCAACCTTTTTTACCAAGTCAAATAGCCAAATAATTACATAAAAAAAAAGAAATAAAATTTGCTTCATTTTCCTTTAGTTGTGTCGTCCCCTCTCTCTCCAATTCTCTCTCAAACCTCCATGAAAGATCATCATTAAAGCTTGATTCAAGCTTGATTTTCCATACACATAACCCTAAATTTCTCCAAAATTTTCCATAAAAGCTTGCTATCTCTATTAGAAAAGAAGATTGAAGAAACAAAGAACAGGAAAAAATAAGAGAATTGAAGAATTGGACATCCAAGTTGAGGTTAGTAATTTACGTTGAAAATTTTAGTTTATTATTTGTGTGTTTAGCTCAATTAAACTAGAAATCAACTTAAAATGAAAAGAAAACTGTAACATCCCCATTACACGTGTTCTGTACGTTCTGTTGCTCCAGTAGTCAAATAATAGTCCAGGCAAGTCAGTATATCTGGAACTACACTTCGGTGATGGTGAACAGACATATAATGATAAAATAAATAAAAAGAAAATACAAGAAAAATCAAACAAAAATGAAAGAGAGAAAACAAAGCTAAGTTAAACGAGCCGGCACGGCAGCGATGGGTGACCGCACTGGGAAGGCCGTTGCCGACCCCGGGATCGCTGGGAACCCTTGGAATTTAATTTTGAGACATTGATAAATGTTTATTGAAATGTAATTGACACTAGAAATTTCAAAGAAAAATTAATAAATTAGTACAAAGAAAAATGAAAAATCGAGAAATAGACAAAAATCGGTGTTACCGAAAAATCGGGAATGTAACCCGAAGTGGGGTATTTTGGTCAATTGACACCTAGAGTTGGCTTTTGACCTAAATGTCCATTAAAAATAAATGATATTACACTTTATAAATGTCGTGAAAAATTAAATGGTGACACATTATGTAAATAGTAAAATAATTGAGCTAAAGGTGCAAATAATGAAAGTTTAACTAATTAAACAATTAGTTTAGAGTTAGTGCTCCACTAACTCAATCCTTGGGACATTATCTAAGACATTAGTGGGCAGAAACCACTTCTTCTTCACCAAAACACAAACCAGCCGAAACAAAACCTCCATGGAAGTCCACCATGGCCAAACTTCCTCCATCAACATGCACCATTGATGAAGCCCTCATTTTCACTTGCTTCCTTCATTAAAGCTTGCCTATTCACCTTGGGGAAGATATTGGCAGCAAGAAAAACAAGATTTGGTGAGGTTTGAAGGAAGCTTTCAAGTGGTAAGTGTCCAAAATCCCTCCCTTGCTTTAGTAAAGCTTGTGTTTAGGTTGAGGTGAGTGTTTTGGTGAAGAGAAATAAAAGAAATAGTGAGAAATGGACTTGTCCATTTTTGGCAGCCATGAACCCTTGTTGAGCTTGAGTTATTTTTACTTCTAATGAATGAAAATAAAGGTTGATTGATTCAAATGAAAGTTAGAGTAAGTTTGTGCACAAGTATGTACATGTAGTGTTTAGATTAAAGGTGTGAAATGGAACCTTGAAGCCTTGAGCAAACTGCCATGTTTGGCAGCCCCTAATAGCATGAATTTGTGTGTGAATATATGTTTATTAATGATATATGTTAATGTCAATTTGTGGGCAGCAAGTGTAAGTGATGTTGAAGTATGAATATGTTGAAGTATATGTGTAATATTAACATTGAAGTATGTTGAATTTTGGTGGAAGTGAATATTGAACTTAATGATGGATTGTGTGCATTGAGCACTTGAACATTCTGCCCAGAATTGTTGCTGAAATTGTGTACAATATATGTATAGAAGTGTTGTTGATTGAATATTGTAGTAATGAGGAGGAGAAGGAACATTAAATTGGAAGTGTATGAGCTTTGTGCAGGTTATGTATTGAAGGCAGCACCTAAATGAGGCCATAAGTGCCAAACTATGAACCCTATTGGTATGAGGCCAATATAGGGTGAAACTAGACACCAAATAGGCCAACTTTCATGTAGAAAGGTTGCCAAAATTCTGCCTAGAAACTGACCTTAAAAGGGGACCAAATCCGGATTAGTGCATTTGAGGCTTGAAAACTGACCATTTGGGCAGCAGTTAGTGTTTAGGCCATAACTCACTCAAAACAGGTCCAATTGACCTGAAATTCTGACCATGAATAGTTAAGACCTATATCTACAAGTCTTATGAAGACACCAAAGACCAGAAAAGACCAGAACCAAGTTAAATGGCTTGCATAAGTTCGGGCACAAAAACTGCCGAACCAAAAGTGACCTAAAATTTGACCAAATTGTGCACTAAAAGTGCAATCTGTCCAGCTTTAGCAAATTGACCATATCTTGGTCTACACAACTCGGAATGACCTGAAATTTTGCCCCGCGTGCAATAAGACATAGAGCTACAATTTTGCTTCTTTGACCAGAAGCTAAAAACCAAAGGAAATAGGACTTTAAGCTAGACCAATCTAGCACACAAAAATTGAGAATTTGACATTTTGCATACAATGATGCTTGAAGCATTTTGGCAATGAATGTCAACTTTTAAAAATGGTAAATTGCACTATATTGGCAGCATATTGAGATATAAATTGTGACATATTGATGCTAGAAACAACTTGTCCATATTACCTAAAAAGGTCAACATATGCATTGACTTGTGAATTGTACAATAGTTAGTAAACTCGAAAGATTGAAGAATTAAACAATTAATTTATAATGTGCCCTAGTTTGCCTAGTTGACTAGTATGGATAGGTTGGCATGCCAATAGGATTCTGACAGCTGTTCTGTAAATGGCTTTATGCCATACTGTGTTTTTACGGTCTATTGTGTCGCACTGTGACTTTAATAGCCTATGGCTATACATATTGTGTATTTATTTTTGGCTTATCGCCAGATTGACTATATGGCTTTTCAGCCACGCTATTTGCACACCAGGAGACACTTTGTGACCGATGGTGTGACGGCCCGAGGAACTAGGTACCCAGTGCCAGTATATCCGTTTATCCAGTATGGTCAGTATATAGGCTACACGGGCAGTAATCCAAGTACTATTAAAAATTCAAATACATAAATCCAGTCTACTGACATACAGCACCACCAAAAATTCATAAACACTTATTTACTTTATTTTAGTGTATATTTCTTTATATTTGACACCACTAAGCAAAATTACTTAGCGCGTTGCTTTTGTAACGCGTAGGTATTGGAGACATAGCTGGGGAGCCCAGCAGGCCTACGACCGGGTGAGACATCAGATCTGCACAGGAGTCCAGAGTCATCTGCACTGCATTGCATACATGGTAGGACTTAGGATATCTTGTATTTTGTACTTTTGTTGTATATTTAAAATTCAGCCCTGTATTTTGTAATGTTATGAAAGCTCTAAAGTTTGTAATATTTTATACATATTAAATGACATGGAGATTTTCTATATATATATTTAAATTATTATGGACTGTATTATGGAACTGTTTAATGACTGTAAAAGTCTATTGACTTTACTGAGAAATAGAGACTGTGAAAAATTTGAGATTTTGATATCATCATATTAAACTGCTTTCAACAGGTTTGGAAGGACAGTTTGTCCTAAATATAGACGGCACCTTGCCAAATTTTTATTACTATTCTTGAAACACTGATTTTATCAAAGTATGACAATAGTATCAGCATGATATGAATATTACAGAAAAGACTTCTTAAAATCAAATTGAGTTTAGAAAATGTGATATTCACAGACTAGGTGCTCCGGCACGCCGTGTAGCACGCCCTGCTCGGCTATTCTGCAGACGGGTAAGGGGTGTTGCAAAAACTATTATGGGGGACTAAAGGGAAATTAGGCCAGCATTAAGGGGTATTGATATTTCATTAATTTGATGGAATTGAAGTGGTAGTTCAGTTAAATTATGTGTATAAAGGTTGATTGTGAACTTTAATTGCATTACTTAAAGAAATTATGTAAATTAGCACTTTTGGCACTTATGGTTTGGGGAAAAATTTAGAGAAAAATTATAATTGATGTATTGGAACCTAATTAAGGTTTGAAATGGTCATTTGGAGTCATTTGTGGTGTGTTTGAATTGATAGAACCAAAGTGCAATTCGGATTAGTTAGGATTCATATTCTGGCAGCTTGACCTAGGTCCTTTTCAGGGACCAAAACTGAAAATTTACCAACCCAATTGGTATGAGGCCAATTGGTAATGAAAACAGACACATAATGGCACATTTTTCATTTAGGAATCTTGCCCAGAAAATGACTACAACATAGTAAACAATTAGGTCAAACCCGGGAGTAGTACACTGCCACTGTATCAAAATGACCAAATGAACAATGTTTGTTTATTTGGCCATAACTTGGGCCATACAGGTCCAAATGACCTGAGTTTTGTGGCATTGGAAAAGTATGACTTAGCACTACAACTTTCATGAAGAACACCAATCCAAATTTTGTCCATAATCCAGTCAGTTTGCCACCCAAATTTAGTGGTCTAAAACTGCTAGAACCAAATTAGGTGCCTAGAAATCTGGGTTAAACCAATCCGGCTAGCCATGTTCAAATGGCCATATCTTGGGCTAAAAAAATCCAAATGGAGTGATTCAAAAATAGGAATTAAAGTTAAGATAATAAGGACCAAGTTTTATGAAGAACACTTTGCCAAATTCCCATAGCAACATGACCTATGGAACAGTACCAAACAGGACATCAAATCTGGAAATTTTGAAATTGTACCTAAGAGACATAAAATTTGAAGAAACAATCAAAACCAATAAATTTGGCACCCAAAATGTGGTATGTGGGTATAATTGGATTTCCTATACCTATTAAGCATAAGAAAGTCAACATATTGACATGAATAGTAACCCCATGTGACACCCCTTACCCGACTACAGTGTAGCTGAGCAAGGCGTACTACATTTGGTGCCGGAGCACCCTATCTTATCTTACTTTATTCCTTTAATTATTTTCAAGTGATTATCTTTTAATATCAATTATTTTTCAACGGATAAGCTAACGGAGTTTCCCCTATTTTATTAACGTTTAACGTGTTTCACTATTCACCTGTTTGAAATTTTCAATTCATTTCATGCATCATCTATATATTTCAATTATGTATTCAAATCCATACAGTTTCATTTATATCCATTTTCATACATTCCCATTCATGCTCAACTCATATGTGAAAATTTTCTATCTCCATTAATTTACAACACGTAAATATTAGTTACAATTTTCTAGTTTACAATTCTTGGTTTACATTTCAATATAAGAAATATTTATACTATACAAAATACTTAAGATGACTAATGTGAGCCCTTTCTACATGCATTGCTGAGGAGGTGACAACCTTGAGCACTTCTGCAGATCTGGACTTCAAAATCCCAGTCTAATATCCACTGGGTTTTGCCTTTAGTACCTACGTGAAGGAAACAAATCCATCGCACTAAGCATTTCTGCTTAACGATGCAATAATATAACAAGAAAATAATATACAAAATATAGATGGAAATAAAACATAGTTCATTATAACATTTATTTGAATTATAATTCTATTACTAATCTTTTGTATCGTTTAACTCAATACTTTCTAGGTTATCTTTGATTATTTCATAATAATTAAATTTTAATATCGTTCTAATTCATTTCAATTCTTTCTACTAAATAACTAGTCTAATTTATTTTAAATATTCTTACTCATTTATTTAATTGCTAATATTTTCAGTTGCTAATATTCTTAACTTATTGCAATAAATTTCACTGTCCAAGTAACCTATGACAGGCTGACTAAACTGGATAACGGGTTGTTGGCACTGGACACCGCAGTGCCTTGGGCCGTCATAGTATGGGACGCAGAACGTCAACCACGTATGCGGTCAGAATGGCTAAAAAGCCATGATAACATATAATCGGGCATAAAAGCCATGAGTGCGGGCATAAAGCCATGAGTGCGGGCATAAAGCCATGAGTGCGGGCATAAAGCCATAAGTACGGGCATAAAGCCATGAATACAGGCATAAAGCCATGAATACATGTATAAAGCCTTTCGCAGTAATGCTATAACAATACCCTATTGGCATGCCAATCTATCCAATCTGACACACATGTCTAGGTAATACATGGGCACATAAGTACCATTAAATATTAATGTCTTCTTATTTCATTATTTCATTATAAGTTCCAATTATAATTTATAATGTTTTAATTTTGTTCTTAGCAGAAGTGTAAATTTCTAAATCACAATTCTATATTGTTTTTGCATTCATTATAATTCATACATTCCTTACATCGTTTATTCTTTATCTCAATTCACAACAATGGTGTTCATGTACTATTATACTCAAAACATTCTTTTTGTTTCTTATATGCCATTAATTATGCAAAGTATAAATCTTTAGCTACAAAATGAGGCATAAGCTCTAACTATCTATTTTCTTTTTCATGATTTAGGTGCATTATCATTCATATTTCAAGTAGTCCATGAATGTTTCATGGATTTCAAATTTAGCTAAGTTTCCTTAAATCCTAGTGTCACTCAATTCAAAAAATTTAAATATACTCTTTATATTATATATATATTAATCATTACAATAGCTTTCTAATTTATTATACCCCTTTCCTATATCATTGGGGTCACTCAACTTTACCATTCACATATTTTAGTGGTTACTATTCATTTGACCATCTCCATTCAAAGGTTAACCTTTTGATTCATAATAGATTTGTTAAGCCTAAGTTCACCAACATACCACATTTTACATTTTATTTTTGTTGGTATTGATTTCCAATACTATTTTAAAACTTATTTCTTTAATATTTGAACTTAACATGTAAGGTTACTATTTATTTAGTCATTTTTTTCAAAATATTGACTTTCTCATATATAAAAGTTACATGATTTTTAATTACATAGATTTACCACATTTTAGTTCCCAAAAGTTTTGGCATTAGTTGCCAATCATTTTCTTCTAACCAATGGAGAATAAATCAGATTTTTAGTTTCTTGGGTGCTAGAGTTCACTATTCTATTAGGCCACTCTACAGTGAGAATTTGGCCAAGTGTTCTCAATCAAAGTTGTTCTTTATTGTGTCTAGTTACATTTCACTTTTTGTATCACCCCATTTGGAGTTTTCTAGCTCAAGTTATGGCCATTGCACTATAACTGATCGGATTGCCTTTACCCAGAATTTCTGGGCAATTTTTTGTTCTGCTAGATTTGGTAGTCCAAATTTGGTTAGCAATTTCATTTAGTCAAGTCTAGAATTTGAGTTTGTGTTCTACATGAAAGTTGTTCTAAATTGTCTCAGCTTTCCATTGATATAAATTAGGTCAATTGTACCTTTCTACACTTAGTTATGACAAAATGAATGAATACTGTTCATTTGGTCATTTTGCCCAGACAGAATTGGTGCTACCTAGATTTGGTCAATTTTTAGGGCATCCTAAGTTTGTTTTCTCGATAGGTTTCCTTCATAAAAGTTGTGCCATTATATGTCTAATTTCATTTCTAATTGGACTTGCACCAATTGAACCTACACAACTCAATTTATAACTGCCCAAACATGCTGGACTCACATCCAAACCTGCAGGTCATCCAAGGCAGCACATCTACCCTCAATTCCATTAGCACAAATCACTTTAATTCCTCAATAATCATAGCGAAATGGTCACTAGTTGACCATTACAACTTTAGCTCATGTCCATTTTCATCCACCCCAAAATTAAATTTCAAAACCCTAACCCTAATTGACCAAGCCTCTAATTCATGCATCTTACTCATAATTTGTTATACTAATCATATAATTTATACTAGGGGCAGCTAATATTTCACTTTAAATCAAAGAATTCTCCTAATCCTAACTCATGTCAAGGCTGCCAAAATTTCATGGAACATAATCATGCCTCATTAATTCAATTTTTATCAAAATTTCAAATTAACTTAGCTGAAATTCATGTTTAGAAAGACGTAAAAGCAAAGAACATGGCACTAACCTCTTTGGTGATTTTCTAAGCTTGTTCACACATCACTTTCTTCCACTTTCTTTTCTTCTAATTGCTACCCAAGTCTTGCTCTAGTGGTAAGGGAAATTTTTAATGAAGGGAGGACAAGGTTTTGAGATGAATTGAAGTGAGAAATGAAGCTTGGCAAAGCTCTAATGGTGGAAAGGAGTGAGAGAATCGGCTGGGCTATGGAAGGAAGAAGAGTGCAGTTTTTTTTTCTTTTGTTTCAGCCTCTTTTATTGGTTTTATGTGTATTTGTTGAATGGTGATTAATGGACAAATTGTAAATGACATCATGTGATGTCAAAATTCTAATTTTCTTCATTTTTCTTTTCTTTTTTTTGCTAATCATTTTCAATTTAATTTGCAGCAATATTTATTCATATTTTATGTCATAATAATTATTTGCTTAACTGGACAAATCGGTCAAAAATCATCTCCGAGGAGGAAATGACCAAAATGCCCTCCGTTTGGCTTATTTAGCCAAAATCGTCTGTACCGATCTAAAAATTTTTCTAAGCCCTTTCTTGGCATTCTAATGTCATAGAAACCTCAATGACTCTTCTCTGGAGTCCTAAAAATTATTTTATGAATTTTCTCCTTGATTTAGGGCTCCTAGCTGCGAGGACCGCAACTTCCCATTATGGTCACCCATCACTAGGGCACCGACTCATTTAACTTTGTTGTATTTTATTTGAAAATTTTTTCTAAATTTTTCTTATTATTATTTGAGTTATTTATGAATCCTCACTCTATTCTAAATATTTTTTCAGATGTTCTAGCTGTCCGGATCGACATCGGTCACCGGAACAGTAGAATGTACAGAATGGCTATAGTGAGGGTGTTATACCCCAAAATTAAAATTTCCAATAACGTTAGTTTAAGCATATTGGGGCTAGAATTAAGTATATATGAATTAATTATTGGATTTATTGTGAGATAAGATACTGAACACTATAAATTGCATGTTTCAGCTGAAAAAGACCTGAAAAAGGATAGGGCAAACTTAGTCAAGGCCTTAGAGGTGACTCACATCAGGTTTGTGCACAATAACTTTTCACTTTTGATTTGCTATTAAAAAATTTATTTGAATACATTTTGGAGCAATTTATGCTAAATAATGCTTTGAGAAACGTTGTGTTGCCTACTTTGTAAATGGAAATTTGAAATGAAATTTGATTAATGCTTTGCATGAAATGTTGAATAATATGATTTTGAAATTATTTTTAATTTTCACTTGGCATGGCAGTCCCTTACTATGTTCCTCCTCCACTTGTGGGGTTGAGTTTCATATTTCATCATTTTTCTCCCTCTCTGGATTGCCAGTCTGAAGTGAGTTTGGATGAGTACTCATTAGCTAGCTAGCCACCTCCCTCATTGCTTTCGATTAGTGGGATGAGTTTGCCTTGTCGTGGTGTACAACACGACATGTTTGGAAATTTAGTGTCATGGCTTAAGTTGTGTTATTTATTGGCAACAGTGTATTTATTAAATTGTTTGATTAAATTTGTATTATAGTAAGCTTTCAAAATTATGATTTGTTATAAATGTGATTTGAAAAATTGTGAAATATGATTGTGAGATTTTTGAATTATAAATTATTCATAAATATTTTATATTAAGCATTTTACATATTATTGTGCACCACTGAGTATTTTTATATTCAGCGATAGCTTCTTTTGCTGTCGCATATATAGGCAAGGAAAAAACAGCAAAGTGAGCTGCTGATTTTGGAGACTACTTAGATACTTTTGTACAGGTGTACAGTTAATTTATAATCATATTGTCTTTTGACTTTTTATGTCTGTGAAATAATTTATGAATGTAATCAAATATTTTGAATGCAATGGGAATGAATTTATTTAATTGTTTTGAAAATGTTATGAATTGTGGAGATTGGATGGATTTGTATTGATTGAGTTTGGTGGTTGAATTGGTGAAGTGTATCATTATTGGGAGTGTTTTTCTACGGGTAAAATTTCGATTTTTGCAAATATTGCTGGCACTCTACTGAAATTTTTCCAGAATTTGAGAAAAAATAAAAAAGGTAAAAAGTTTTGCATAACTTTTCAACTTCAATTAAATGTTTTTAGTTCATACTAAAAATGCTCATCACTTTCAAAAAGTAAGAAAATGATTTTAAAATCCCTTGTAGTGTACTTAACGGGTTATCGGTAGGTGAAGTTCGGTAAGTCATTAGGTATACTATGGGATCATTTTATGCCTTACAGAGGGGTAAGGTGTGACATAAACAGCCTCTTTTGCAGCATCTGATGCAGTAATATACTCAACCTCTGTAGTGGAATCAGCAGTCATACTCTATTTGGAACTCTTTCAACTGACTGCACCTCCATTAAAAATGAACACAAACCCAGAGGTAGACTTTCTATCATCCATATCTGATTGAAAATCAAAATCAATATAACCATCCAATTGCAAGTCAGCACTTCCATAAATCAAGAATAAATCCTTAGTTCTTCTCAAGTACTTAAGGATATTCTTGACAGCTATCCAGTGTTCCAAACCTGGATTGGATTGAAACCTGCTAGTCAAACTAACAGTATACGCGATATCCGGCCTAGTACACATCATTACATACATCAAACTTTCAATAGCTGAAGCATATGGAATCCTAGACATTTTATCTCTTTTTTCAGGTGTCTTTAGAGACATCTCTTTAGAAAGGTGGATGCCATGTCTTACTGGTAACAATCCTCTCTTGGAATCAAGCATGTTAAACCTCTTTAACTCCTTTTCCAAGTATAGACTTTGGGATAAACTAATTATTCTTTTCGCTCTATCTATATAGATGCGAATTCCAAGAATATTGGTTGCCTCCCCTAAGTTTTTCATGGAGAATGTATTTGTCACACCTTACCCCTCCGTAAGACATAATATGATCATGTAGTATACTTAATTAATTACCGAACTTCGCCTACCAATAACCCATTAAATACACTAGAAGGGATTTTAAAATAATTTTACTTCTTTTGAAGTTGGTGAGCACTTTTGACAGGTATTAAAACTTTTTTTTGAAGTTTAAATATTAGATAGAATTTTTGATAAATTTTATTTTTTTGTAAATTTTGTAAAAATTTCGGCAGAGTACCATCTGTATTTTTAAGAAAATAATTCTTCAAAACCCTACAAAAAACACTTCCAAATGATTTTCACAAACTCGCAACTTCCAAATATTTCAAACCAACATCCTCAACAACAATTCAATTCAAAATCCACAATTCAAATCAAAATTTGTCATCTCAAAAATTTCAAAATAATTCATACACATGCATTCAATTAATTAATTTGCATTCACACTTTAATTTACAGACATAAACATTCAAAAGATAATATTATTACAACTTTTACTGTACAACTGCTCAATTTACATTAATACATATGAACACTACTATATTTACATCAAAATAAATACAATGGGTATAAAATAATACCCATACAAAATTTAGCAGAGTCCTCTATCTCAATAGCAGCTCACTCTGCTGCTTTCTCCTTTCCTTTATCTACGATAGCAAAATAAGCTATCGCTGAGTATAATTTACTCAGTGGTGCACAATAAAAATTTAAAATGCTGATTATATAACATTCACAGTTAAATCATAATTCAAACAATTCACAATCCCATTTTACAATTTTCAAATCACATTTATAATACAATTTCATCAAATAATTTAATAAACACAGTGTTGCCAATCCATACACATCTTAGGTCATGACACAAAAATTTCGATCAATGCCATATTGTACACCACTGCAAAGCAATCTACAACCTCACTAATCGAAATCACTGAGGGAGGTGGCTAGCTAGCTAATGAGTACTCACTCAATCTCGACCTTAACTGGTAAGCCAGAGAAGGAGGAAAATAATCGATCTCAACCCCATACATGGAGGAGGAATAATGTGGTACTTTTCATGCTAAATGTGAATCCAAAATCAATTTAAAACAATTTATTTAAATATTGCATGAATAATCTAATCAATTTTTAAAGTCCAATTTACAGGCATAAAATGGCAACACAATAGTTCTTAGAATTCATAATTAACAAAATACATTTACTATACGGAATAAATCAAGTTTTCAAGGTGAAAACAATAATTTAGAGTTATTGTGCATAGACCTGATTTGAGTCGCCTCTAGGCCTTGACTCAATGTTCCTTATGCTTCTCAATATTCTTTTCAACTGAAACACACAATTTATAGCTTTTCAGTATCACATCTCATAATAATTCTAATAATTTATCACATATTTATTTAATTATATCCTTACATAAGCTTAAAATGGCATTTTCTAGACTTTGCATTTTATTGCAGTTTTTTAGATTCGGTATGCTGCCTTGACCTAGCTAATTGACTTATTTCCCTTTATTTTTGAATTTTGTCAAGTTACTAATAATGTAGCCCTATGTCTTATTGAAATTTTTCCACTGATCTCATGTCATTTGGATTTCTATGGACCAAATTATGGTCATTTTACTATGGCTGGTCAAATTGCACTTATATTGCACAATTACGTCATTTTTAGGTCAAAGTCAATTTGGCCAGTTTTTGTAACCCAACTTGGGCAATCATTTTGACTTGTTTAATGGCATTTCTGGCCTTGGTGGTCTTAAACAAAGTTGTAGCCGTATGTCTAAGCTTTCCAACGATATAAATTTTAGATTATTTGGACCTGTGTACAGGGGGCTATGGCCAATTACATAATTACTGTTCAAATGGTAAATTTTCAGGTTTGAAAGGTTACAAATCCATATTAGGGCAGTTTTAGTGTCACTTTTTGAACAGAATTTATGTATGCTTCCAACATGAAAGTTGGTATATTTTGTGCCTAGTTTCACACCCAATTGGCCTCATACCAATTGGGGTCACATTTTTAGGGTTATAAGCTCAATTGCATACTGCCCTTTACATTTCTCTCAAACACCAATCCAAATGCACATTCAACTTATTCTACCTTACCCTCCATACCTAATTTTGACTTTGTACATTACCATATTTATCAATCACTTTACATTATAGTTAATTTGGGCAGAATATAATTACCTTTAATACACCAAATATAATCCTAAATTACAAAGTCCAATTCTAACAATGTATACACATAAACACTCCAAAAAATTACATATAACTTCCACTATCAAATTTCATATATATTCATCAATCCTTAATACCACAATACATCAAATAATTTCATGAATTCAAGCATTCTTCAACAAGTTATAAGGCTGCTGAATTGCCCCAAAATGCATAAGCCTTCCATAATTTCTTCAATTCCAATTTCAAATGCACAATCACCACATACACATAGAAATAACATACTAGTACATTAAATCACCTTAATCAACATTAATTCCCAAGAAATATATGTAAGAATAATTCATTAACCATGAGATTTCATGGCTACCGAAAATAGTACCCTTCGATAACTTATCAAAACCTCAAAATTTCTTCATCAATTTTCTTATCTCAACATGGAAATTAAGTTTACTTGAGAAAGGAAGAAGAAATGGACACTTACCTCTTATGAGCTTGACCAAACTTCACCTAGTCCTCTTAAAATTACTATCAACTTCTTCCTTACAAGGTTGGGATAAGCTTTAATGAAGACAAGTTGTGGAAAGCATGGCTTGACCATGGAGATTTAAGCTTGAAAGGTGGGCGGCCATGGATGAATATTTAGGAGGAACTTGGTTCAGCCAAAGTGAAGTTTGAGGAAGAAGATGAATGTAGAAAATTAGTGAAAGAAATCTATCCTCTTATGCTTTTATGTGACCCATAAACCTCCACTAATGTTAAAATAATATTAAGTTAATTAAACTTTTAATTATTCAAAGTTTTACCCCTTTAATTTCCCTTAATTACATTTCATTCCAACTTCATTTTTCATGGGGTTTCCAAAATTTAATACTACTTATTTTTAATGGAAATTTAAGTCAAAAGCGTACTTTAGGTGTCAATTGACCAAAATGCCCCTCTTCAGTTTACATTTTCGATTTTTCGGTGCTACCGATTAAATCCTTGACCCGCCGATTTCTTAAATTTTCGTTTTTGTTTATTCTGACTTACTAATTTTTCTTTGACATTTTCTAAGTCAATTATACCTCAATAGATGTTTATTTAAGTCTCAAAAATATTTCCTAGGGTTCCTCGTAGTCCAGGGCTAGTCAACGATCTTTTGCGCAACTTCCCGGTGCGATCACCCATCGCTAGGGTTTTTGGCTCGTTTAACCTAATTACATTTCATTGCTCTTATTTTTCCTTTGTTTTTCTTGCCATGTATTTCATCATTTTATGTCTCCTCACTAACATTTAAGTATAGTTCCAGGCATTCTGGTTTTTTGGACAGACATCGGTTACTGGAACAGGAGAATGCACTACCGAATATAGGGGTGTTACAATTCTCCCCTCCTTAAAATAAATTTTGTCTCGAAATTTTATCTGGTATTAGTCTCTGAACAACTGTGAGTGCTGTCTCCTCTTGTCTTCTTCACGTTCCCAAGTAGCTTCCTGGCCTGAATGATGGTTCCACAACACTTTCACTAGTGGTATCTGCTTATTCCTCAGCTGCTTCACCTCATATACCAGAATCTCTATGGGTTCTTCCTCATATGAGAGGTATGGATTTACCTCAATCTCTTCTACTGGTAGTACATGAGATGGGTCAGATCTATACTTCGTCAACATGGACATATGGAAGACATTATTTATCTTCTTTAGTTCAGGAGGTAGTGCCAATCAATATGTTAGAGGACCCACTCTTTCCAAAACCTTATATGGTCCAATGAAACGAGGACTCAGTTTCCCCTTCCTGCCAAATCTCATATTTTTCTTCCAAAGGAAACTTTGAGGAATACCTTATCACCCACTGCATATCCAATAGCCCTTCTCTTCAGATCAATGTAGGACTTCTAACGTTCTGATGCAGCCTTGAGTCGATCTCTAATCAATCTGATATTTTCCTCTGTCTGCTAAACAATTTCTGGCCCAATCATCTTTCTTTCACCTACTTCATCCGAACATAGGGGAGTCTGCACTTTCTACCATATAAAGCTTCATATGGAGGCATCCTAATGCTTGATTGGTAGCTGTTGTTGTAAGCAAACTCAATTAAAGGCAAGTGTGTATCCCAACTACCTTAAAATTCAATCACATAAGCCCGTAGCATATCTTCCAATATCTGAATTACCCTCTCAGACTGGCCATCTGTCTGTGGGTGCAATGTGAAGCTAAAGTTCAATCTAGTTCCTAGGGCTCTTTGAAGACTACCCTAGAATCTAGAAGTGAATCTAGGATCTCTGTTAGATACAATCGATACTGGCACTCCATGTAGTCTCACAATCTCATCAAGGTATAGCTTGGCCGATCTCTCTAAGCTATAGTCTATTCAAACTGGCAGAAAATGAGCAGATTTGGTCAATGTGTCCACTATGACCCAACTGCATCATGACTCTTCTATGTTCTCGGAAGTCCCATTACAAAATTCATAGTTATTTGTTCCCATTTCCATTCAGATACCGGCAATAGATGTAGTAAACCAGCTGGGACTTGATGTTCTACCTTCACTAGCTGATAAGTTAGGCATTTGGAGACAAAATCAGCTACATCCTTTTTCATACCCATCCAATAGTAATGCTCTTTCAGCCCTCTGTACATTTTAGTGCCACCAAGGTGCATAGCAAAAGGAGAGTCATGTGCTTCCTTCATAATGATCTCTCTCAAGTCAACATCATTAGGAATGCACATTCTGCCCTGGTGTAGCAGTAGGCCATCGTCTCTCACTGAGAATTCGATTTTCTTGCCCTGCCGGACTTCTTCCAGTAGCTTCTAATATCTTTCATCATTCTGAGCAGCCATTCTGATCTGATCAATCAACAGTAGCTATACATGCCATGTAACTACAGTCTATTCCTCATCAGTAACCTCCAAACTAGCATGCGATGCTTTCAACTCATATATCATGGACAAAGAAGAAACTCTTAGACTTGCCATAGTCTTCCGACTTAAGGCATTAGCCACCACATTTACTTTTCCTGGCTGATAGTCTATCAGACAATCATAGTCTTTTGTTAGTTCCAACCATCTCCTCTGTCTCAAATTTAACTCTTTTTGACTGCCCAGATACTTAAAACTTTTATGATTTATACAAATGTAGCATTTCTCCCTAAACAAGCAGTGTCTCTAGATCTTAAGAGCAAATACAATAGCTACAAGCTCTAAATCAAGTGTCGGGTAGTTCCTCTCATGCGGCTTCAGCTGGCGTGATGCATATGAAATGAAATTTCGATCTTGCATCAGTACACAGCCTAACCCATTGTAAGAAGCATCACTATAAACTGTGTATTCTTTACCCGGGGTAGGTAAAGTCAGCACTAGTGCTTTAGTCAGACATCTTTTCAATTGATCAAAACTCTGTTGGCATTTATTCGTCCACTGAAATTTCACATCTTTCCGAAGCAGCTTGGTCAGTGGAGAAGCCAACATAGAAAATCCCTTAACAAAATATTGGCAGTATCCAACTAAACCCAGAAAGCTACGAACTTCTGTAATATTTATGGGTGGCTTCCAATTAAGGTTAGCTTCTAGCTTGCTAGAATCTACCTTAATCCCTTTAGCTGACACAATAAATCCCAAGAAAGAGATTTCCTTTAACCAAAATTCACATTTCGATAATTTGGCATATAGCTGTTTCTCTCTCAAAGTCTGTAGCACAATTCATAAATGTCTATCATGCTCCTCTGCATTCCTCGAATATATCAAAATGTCATCAATAAACACCACCATAAACTGGTTGAGGTATGGTATGAAGATAGTGTTCATCAGATCCATAAAAACAGCCGGAGCATTAGTTAACCCGAATGGCATGACTAGGAACTCATAATGGCCATATCAAGTTCTAAAAGAAGTTTTAGGGATACTCTGCTCTTGCACCTTCAGCTGGTAATAACTCGATCTCAGATCAATCTTGGAGAACACAGCTGCACCGTTCAATTTATCAAATAGGTCATCAATGTGGGGTAATGGGTATCTGTTCCTTATTGTCACCTTATTCAACTGCCAGTAATCAATACACAAGTGGAGAGTGCCATCTTTCTTCTTAACAAACAACACTGGCGCTCCCCAAGGTGAGACACTAGGGCGGATGAATCCCTTTTCTAGTAACTCTTGCAATTGCACCTTCAACTCCTTTAATTCAGCAAGTGCCATTCTGTACGGAGTAATGGAAATTGGATTCACACCAGGCGTAACATCAATCTCAAACTGCACCTCTCTTTCTAGACGTAATCCTGGCAACTCTTCAGGAAACACATCTAGAAAGTCACATACTCTAGGGATGTCCATTAATGCTGGACTCCCCACATGGGTGTCTACCACATGAGCCAAGTATGCTTCACACCCCTTTCTGATCATTTTTCTGGCTAGTGCAGCTAAAATGATGTTTGATGGCAATAGTTGCCTCTCCCCATGTATTACCACATCACTATACTGAGGAAGACCAAAAGTGACTGTCTTCAGTCTATAGTCAATCATTGCGTGATGCCTGGTTAACTAATCCATACCCAAGATGATATCATAATCTCTAAAGGGCATTTCTATCAAATCGGACAGAAAAGTATGTCCTTGGATCACCAAAGGACAATCCCTATATATTTTGTTGACCCTAACCTCTTGTCCAAGTGGACTTGTTGCTAGCACCTCAAAATTCATTTTCACACAAGTAACAGTAGTAAGGAAAGCAATGCTGGCACTAACATATGAGTGTGTAGACCTAGGGTCCAATAAAACATACACATCTTGATTAAAGATTGAGAAGGTACAAGTAACTATGTCTGAACTCTCAGTCTCTTCTCGCTATTTCATTGTATACAACCTAGCTGGAGCTTTCTTAGGCTGATTTACTATGCTCTGACTTCCTGGAGTACTACCTCTACCTCTGTCTCTGCCTCTGCTAACTGGTTGTGAGCCTCTCGGTGTAGAGGCTTGGGCTGATCCCTCTAATATGGTAGATGGTCCAGAACGATGTGGATTGGTACAATCTTTTGCAACATGTCCAGTCCCTCCACAATTAAAATATGCGCTTGTGGCTTTGAAGTATACCCCACCGTGTGTTTTGCCATAGGTCTTGCATTGGGGGACAGATAATGCACCTCGGGGTGCCTGCTGTGTCTGCTAAGTCTGCTGACCAGATCGGGGTGGTCTCTAGCCAGAAAATTTGCCTCTGCCAGATTTACGAGTGCTGGATCCCCTAAAATTCTTCCTCTTCCCTGAACCACTTTCAGGTGCTTGACCAGTAGCCTTTTCAGTCTTCTCTTTCTCCTGTGCACCCTTTCTTAACGGCCCCTTCTAGTTGTAACACCCTTACGTTCGGTACTGCGTTCTACTGTTTCGGTGACCGTTGTTTGTCCGGATAGCTAGGATGCTTAGAACTACATTTAAATGTTAGTGAGGAGACATAAAATAATGAAATACTAGAAAGGAAAATACAAGAAAAATAAAGGAAAAATAACAGCAATGAAATGTAATCAACTTAAATGAGCCGAAAACCATAGTAATGGGTGACCGCACCTGGAAGTTGCGGCGTAGACCGTTGACTAGCCTTGGACTGTAGGGAACCCTGAAAAATATTTTTAAGACTTGAATAAACATCTATGGAATTATAAATGACATTAGAAATGTCAAAGAAAAATTAAGTAATAAGTACAAAGAAAAACAAGAAATCGAGAAATTGACAAAAATTTGTGTTACCGAAAAATCTGGAATACAACCCGAATAAGGGCATTGTGGTCAATTGACACCCCGAGTTGCCTTTTGACCTAAATTTCTATTAAAAATAAATGCTATTAAACTTTAAAAATGTCATAAAAAAATTAAATAGTTGTACATAATGTAAATAGTGGAAGAATGGTGGCAAAATTGAAAACTTTGGATTAATTAATACTTTAACCAAACTTAGTACTCCACAAAGTGAAGTTAATGGACATATAATATAGCATATTGGGACAGAAAAATCTGCCATCTTCAACCTCACAGACAAACCAGCCGAAAATCCTCCCAAGCTTTCATCCACGGCCACCCAATTCCCAAGCTCAAATCTCCACGATCAAGCCATGCTTTCCACAACTTGTCTTCATTAAAGTTTATCCCCACCTTGCAAGCAAGAATTTGATAGTAATTTCAAGAGGAATAGGTGACGTTTGGTCAAGCTCACAAGGGGTAAGTACCCATTTCTTTAACTTTTCTTTGTTAAAGTTTGTGTGGGTGTTGAGATAAGTTGATATATGGAAGAAAAGTTGAAGTTTGGTAAGTTAGGGTGCTGCTCCATTTCGGCAGCCATGGAAGTTCAATATGTTAACTTGTTTTCTTCATGTATTTGGTAATTTAGGGTATTGATTTAAGTGTTTAAATGTATTGAAGTTGATTTCCATGTATAAAGTTTGAATGGTAAGCTTGAAAAGTGAAAATGGAAGTTTGATGTGAATGTGTTACTTGGTGTAACACTCCTATGTTCGGTAGTGCGTTCTACTGTTCCGGTGACAATGTCTGTCCGAATAGCTAGGATGCCTAGAACTACACATAGATATGGGTAAGGAGACATAAAACAATGAAATATAAGAAAAGAAAATACAAGAAAAACACAGAAAAAATAACAGCAATGAAATGTAACTAAGTTAAACGAGCCGAAAACCATAGCGATGGGTGACCGCACCGGGAAGTTACGACGTGGACCGTTGACTAGCCCTGGACCGCAGGGAACCCTGGAAAATATTTTTGAGACTTACATGAACATCTATTGAAGTATAAATATCATAGAAATATCAAAGAAAAATTAATTAATTAGTACAAAGAAAGATGAGAAATCGAAAAAACGACAAAACTCGGTGTTACCAAAAAATTGGGAATGCAATCAAAATAGGGGCATTGTGGTCATTTGACATCCTGAGTTGCCTTTTGACCTAAATTTCCATTAAAAATGCATGATATTACACTTGGAAATGTCATGAAAAATATAAATGGTGGTACATAATCTAAATAGCAAAAGATAGGAGGAAAATGTGCAAAAATTGGAAACTAAATAAATAATCATTAAAATGTTTAATAGTGCTCCACTAACTTCAGCATTTGGACACCTAAAGGGACACATGAGAAGTGTAGAACTCATCTTTAACCTTAGGAAGAAAACCAGCCGAAAAACCTTGGGAGAAAGCCTCCATGGACGTCCAGACTCCAAGCTCAAGTTCACCATGTTCTAGCCACTTTTTCCACTAGGTTCCTTCATTAACTTTGCTCCTCACCTTGCAAGGAAGAGTTTGATAGCAATTTTAAGAAGTTTAGTGAGGTTTTGATCAAGCTTCAAAAGTGGAAAATGAGTGTTTTTAATTCTTGTTTCATTAAAAGTGTAACCAAGGTTGTGGGTAGTTGATTTATGGAAAAATTTTTGAAGTTTGATGTTCTAATGGAGACGTACAATTTGGCAGCCATGTAAATTCAGTATATAAAGCTTGTTTATGGTTGTTTAAGATGTTGTTATTGATGGTCGCATGGATTTGTGTATAATGGTTTGGAATTGGGTATGTAAATGGGCTATGTTCATGTGGTTAAATGGTGTAAATGGACTTTGGAAAATTCTGTTTTATAGTGTGCATATTGAGAATGGTTACAAGCTATCCAAAATGACCAAAATGTGTTGTTAAATGTGTTAATGGTAAGGTACAAACCAGAATTGGCATGAAGGAAGTAGTTTGGTAAGTGTTGAATATGTAATTGGTAAGTGATGAGAAGTGTGTTGTAGGGCAGTGTGTGTTTTGGCTTAGAACCTTAAGTGTGTAACTCCAATTGGTATGAGACCAATTGGAGGTGAAACTAGACACAAAATGTGCCAACTTTCATGAAGGAAGCTTACCAAAATTCTGCCTAGAAGGTGACTTGAAAAATGACAAAATTAGGATTAGTGACTTGAAAGCCTGAAAATTTACCATTTGGGCAGTAGTTAGTGTTTTGGCCATAACTCACTCAAAACAAGTCCAATTGACCTGAAATTTTTATCATGAATAGCTTAGACATATATATACAATTATTATGAAGACACTAGAGCCCATAAATGGCCAGAACCAAGCCAAATAGCTTGCATAAATTCGGATATAAAAACTGGCTGAACCAAAAGTGACCTAAAATGACCTAAAGTTACCATTTTGGTGCATTCTGTCCAGCAATGGTAAATTGACCATAACTTGGTCTACACAACTCAAAATGACCTGAAATTTTGCCCCACGCGCAATAAGACATAGACCTAAAAGTTTTTAGTTTGGACCGAAACCCGAAAACCGAGGGAACTAGGTTGTCTGGCTAGGTCAAAATAGTACACCGAAATCCGATAAATTGTAATAAAATGCAATACACTTGAAAACGAATTTAGTAACATGTACTAACACTAAAGGGCTATAAAATGTGACATATTGGTAACATTAAACCTAATTCACTTAGAGTGCTTTGAGGGTCAACATTTTAGGTTGGCTAAGAAAAATAATAGAATTCAATAAATTAATTATTAAGCCTTATTGTTAGAAATAGTTTAAATGAGTACTAAAACACTTCAAATTGTGTGTTTCAGTTAGCAAAGACTCAGGGAAGGAGAAGGAAACACTAAGTCAGGACCAAGAGACATTTATCAAAGGTTTGTGCACAACAGTTAATTCTTTTGAATTTTCAATTGAAATAAATTATGACAAGTTGTATGTTACTGTTTGAAATTGTGAAAAATTATTTGAATGATATTTGATGGATACTTATTGCTTGAAAAACATTGTATTTGGTTTGAAGCCATAGCTATCATGTATATTGATTGAATTCCTTGCTATCTTGTCTAGTGGGACGAATTGAATTTGAATTCCTCTCTGGCTGAAGTGTTGAGGTGTGTGCCTGTTGAGGATGAATAGAATGAGTACTCATATTATTGCTAGCTAGCTATGTCATTCCTCACTAGCCATCGGCTTTTGGGACGAATTGAACTTTGGAACATGATTAAGCTGTGTGTGTGATTTATTGATATTTATTGTGATATTGTGAAAAAGGGTTTAAATTCTTTATGACATTCACTGTCTTTGAATTTAACTATGGTTTTAAGTATCCACTATTTTTACGACTTGTGATTTATGATTTAAAGTTGCATTTTGTTAATGTTGTGCACCACTGAGACATTGGCTCAACGATAGCTTTTCATTGCTGTCGCAGGTAGACAGACTGACATGGCAGCAGACTAGGCTGCTATTGCCACATTTAGAGTTCATCGGGTATATTGAGTATACCATATTTTGCATTTTGTATTGTAATGTATGTTCACTGTATGTATATATTGTTTTTGGTTTTGAGCAGTTGTAAATTAAAATTGTACATTAAAGTTATAAACTAAATTTGTAAATTATTTTGACTTGTAAATATTGGGATATATTTCTTTTATCTCAGCTTTTGAAAACACTGGAAAATATTATGAATTTGAGTTGACGAAAATTGAGAAACTTATTGTGTTGATTGGATATTGGAGTTTGGGGATTTAACAAAGTATTGGAAGTGCTTTTTACAAGTTTTTGAAGAACTGTTTTATTCAAAGTACACATGGCACTCAACCAAAATTTTTACAGAAATTATTAATTCTTCAAATGTGTTATCTGGTTTCACTTTAGTTAAAAAAAATTTTTTTAACTCCTGTAAATAGTGCTCACCACTGTAAAAAGAAGTAAGAAAAAGGTTTAAAATCCCTTGTAGTGTATTTAATGGGTTATCAGTAGACGAAGTTGGTAATTCATTAGGTATACTACGGGATCATGTTATGCCTTACGGAGGGATAGGGTGTGACATGTTTAAGTGGTATCAGATATAGTTTTTAAATTCCATTTTGACCTGTAATTTGAATATTCTTTCTTCATAGTACAACTGCTCAATGTCATTGTTTAATACATACAGTACGCTACATTATAAATATGCACTAATGGGAGGAAATCTCCTTGTGTTATTTGTTCAGGAGGTCTAAGATCCTCGAATTGAATATGGAAGAGGGTGTATGTTCAGTCGATCAATCGATAGAGGCTGAGGTACAAGGGGAAGCCCCAGCCCTTCACAATGTGAGCGAATCAGCCGCACCAGCCCCCTCAGTACCATAGTTTCCTACTCAGTTCGCTCAACAGATGGCTGCAATGTTCCAACAAATGGCTGGTAATATGCCTACTCAAGTCCTACTATAGACACCAGTGGTACAACCACAGTCTTCTGCTAGGCAGTATGACAAATTGATGAAATATGGGGCTACTGAGTTCAAGGGGATAATAGATCCTATAGAGGTAGAACAATGGTTGGAGAGAATGGATAGGGTGTTTAAGAAGCTACATTGTACAGAGGAGCTCAGATTTGAATATTCAGTGTCTCTGCTATAGGGAGATGCATATGACTGGTGGAAAACCATTCCCCATAGTCTGCTAGAACCTTCAGTGCTAACATGGAATGATTTTCTATGGGAGTTCAGACAAAAATATGTCCCTGATGCCTATGTGGACCAGAAGCTACAAGAGTTCTTAAGTCTGAAACAGGGGAGTAAATCGATCGCTGAATGTGAAAAGGAATTTTCCTGCCTGAGCCATTATGCAATAAGTCTCCTTGCTAGTAGCAGGGAAAGGTGTAAAAGGTTTAAAACCGGCTTGAAGCTTAGTATCAGATTACAAGTGGTTGGATTCAAACATACTAACTTCTCTGAACTTATTTCCCAAGCACTAGAATTAGAAAGAATTGAATTTGAAGTGGCCCCTGAGAAAAAGAAATCAGAAAAGACAGAAAAAGAGGGAAAGTCACTAGAACAGAGTTCCAGTGGTCCTATAGGAAAGAGGAAAAAACTTTGGGGAACACAACAGAGGTAGTAAGAAGTCCAGTAGGGGAAGATATTCGGGACATAAACCTTCTTCATCTGGTCAGCAAACTACCAGAAGTTCCTACCCTCCCCGCCAATGTGAAACTTATGGAAGAAGTCATGGTGGGGTATGCTATAAGGCTATTAGAGCCTGTTATAATTGCGGAAGCACAGGGCACTTTGCCAAAGACTGCACCAGTACTTGCAGGGTTGGACCACCTCCTACTACTGCTGAAGGGTTAGTTCAGAATCCTACCACTAGAGGTTCACAACAACCTAGCAGAGGTAGAGGCAGGGGTAGAGGTAGTCCAGCAAGCAGCCAAGGCACTATGAATCAATCAGAGTAAGGCAGTGCTCCAGTCAGAGTCTATGCAATGAGACAGAGAGAAGAGGCTGAGACATCTGATATTGTGGCTGGTACCTTCTCAACTTTTAATCAAGATGTGTTTGTGTTATTTGATCCGGGTTCTACCCATTCTTATGTGAGTGCTAGCATCATTGATTGCATTGCTGTTCCATGTATAGAAATGGACTTTGAGGTGCTAGTAACAAGTCTACTAGGACAACAGGTCAGGGTCAATAGAATGTATATAGATTGTCCTTTAGTGATCCAAGGACACTTTTCTGTTTGATCTCATTGAAATGCCCTTTAGAGATTATGATATCATCTTGGGCATATATTGGTTAGCCAGGCATCATGCTATGATTGATTGTAGACTGTAGATAGTCACTTTTGGTCTCCCTCAGTACAGTGATGTGGTAATACTTGGGGAGAGGCAGCTATTGCCATCAGACATCATTTCGGCTGCACTAGCCAGAAAAATGATCAGAAAGGGGTGTGAAGCCTATTTGGCACATGTGGTAGACACCCAAGTGGGGAGTCCAGCATTGAGGGACTTCCCTACAGTATATGACTTTCCAGATGTGTTTCCTATGAATGGCCAGGATTACCTCCAGAAAGAGAGGTGCAGTTTGTGATTAATGTTACGCCTGGTGTGGATCCAATCTCCATAACACCATATAGAATGGCACCAGCAGAGTTGAAGGAGTTGAAGGTGCAGTTGCAAGAACTACTTGAAAAGGGCTGCATCCATCCTAGTGTGTTACCTTGGTGACAATAAAAAACAGATATCCATTGCCTCGCATTCATGATCTATTTGATCAGTTGAAGGGTGCAGCTGTATTCTCCAAAATTGATTTGCGATCTGGTTATTATCAGTTGAAAGTGAAAGAGTATAGTATTCCAAAAACTGCTTTCAGAACTCGATATGGCCACTATGAGTTTCTGGTAATGCCATTCGGGTTAACTAATACTCCAGCTGCTTTTATGGATCTGATGAACACTATCTTCAGACTATATCTCGACCAATTTGTGTTTATTGATATATTCGAGGAATGCAGAGGAGCATAACAGACATCTACAGATTATACTGCAGACTTTAAGGGAGAAACAGCTATACTTTAAACTATCGAAATGTGAATTTTGGCTGAAAGAAATCTCCTTGTTGGGACATGTTCTGTCAGCTGAAGGGATCAAGGTAGATTCCAGTAAGGTAGAAACTATCCTTAATTGGAAGCCACTGAGGAATATCACAGAAATTCATAGTTTTCTGCATTTAGCTGGATATTATCGTCTGTTTGTGAAAGGGTTTTCTATGTTAGCTTCTCCACTGACCAAGCTGCTTTGGAAAGATGTAAAATTTCAGTGGACAGATAAATGTCAGCAGAGTTTTGATGAGTTGAAGAGGTGTTTGACTTAAGCTCTAGTCCTTACTTTATCAACACGTGTTAAAGAGTATACAGTTTATAGTGATGCTTCTCACAATGGGTTAGGCTGTGTACTGATGCAAGATCGGAATGTCATTGCTTATGCATCACGCCAGCTGAAACCACATGAGAGGAACTACCCAACACATGATTTGGAGCTTGCAGCTATTGTTTTTACTCTAAAGATCTGGAGACACTATTTGTATGGGGAGAAATGCTACATTTACACAAATCACAAGAGCTTGAAGTACTTAGGCACCTAGAAGAAATTGAATTTGAGGCAGAGGAGATGGTTAGAATTGATAAAAGACTATGATTGCTTAATAGACTATCAGCCAGGGAAAACAAATGTGGTGGCTGACGCCTTAAGTTGCAAGACTATGGCAAGTCTTAGAGTTTCTCCTTTGTCCATGATACATGAGTTGAAAGCACAGCATGCCAGTTTGGAGATTGATCATGAGGGACAGACAGTAGTTGCATGGCATGTACAGCCAGTGTTGATTGATTAGATTAGAATGGCTGTTCAAAATGATGAAAAATATTAGAAGTTGTTGAAAGAAGTCCAGCAGGGCAAGAAACCTGAATTTTCTGTGAGGAATGATGGTTTACTACTACATTAGGGTAGAATGTTTGTTCCTAATGATGTGGAATTAAGACGGATCATTATGAAGGAAGCACATGAGTCTCGTATTGCTATGCATCCTAGTGGAACTAAAATGTACAGAGGGCTGAAAAAGCATTACTGGTGGATGGGTATAAAGAGGGATGTAGTTGATTTTGTTTCCAAATGCCTAACTTGTCAGCAAGTGAAGGCAGAACATCAAGTACCAGTTGGTTTGTTACATCCATTGCCAGTACCAGAGTAGAAATGTGAACAGATAACTATGGATTTTGTAATGGTACTTCCAAGGACACAGAATAGTAATTATGCACTATGGGTTATAGTTGATAGACTAACCAAGTCTGCTCACTTTTTGCCAGTCCGGATGGACTATAGCCTGAAGAGATTGGCTAGATATTACATAAATAAGATTATAAGACTGCATGGAGTGCCAGTATCGATTGTATCTGACAGAGATCCTAGGTTCACTTCTAGATTTTAGGGTAGTCTTCAGAGAGCTCTAGGAACTAGATTGAACTTCAGCATAGCATTCCACCCACTTATAGATGGCCAGTCTAAGAGGGTAATTCAGATACTGGAGGATATGCTAAGGGCTTGTGTGATTGAGTTTGAAGGTAGTTAGGATATGCACTTGCCTTTGATTGAGTTTGCTTATAACAACAACTACCAATCAAGCATTGGGATGCCTCCATACGAAACTTTGTATGGTAGGAAGTGTAGAACTCCCCTATGTTGGGATAAAGTAGGTGAAAGAAAGATTATTGGGCAAAAAATTATTTAGCAAACAGAGGAAAAGATCAGATTGATCAGAGATCGACTTAAGGCTACATCAGACCGTCAGAAGTCCTATGTTGATATGAAGAGAATAGACATTGAATATGCAGTGGGTGATAAGGTATTCCTTAAAGTTTCTCCTTAGAAGAGTATTATGAGATTTGGCAGAAAGGGGAAACTGAGTCCTCGCTTTATCGGACCATACGAGGTTTTGGAGAGAGTGGGTCCTTTGGCATATCGGTTAGCATTACCTCCAGAGCTGGAAAGGATACACAGTGTCTTCCATGTGTCCATGTTAAGGAGGTACAGATCTGACCCATCTCATGTTCTATCAGTTGATGAGATTGAGGTAAATCCAGACCTCTCATATGATGAAAAACCCATAGAAATTCTAGCATATGAGGTGAAACAGCTGAGGAACAAACAGATATACCTGGTTAAAGTGCTGTGGAACCATCATTCAGGCCAGCAAGCTACTTAGGAAAATGAAGAGGACATGAGGAGATAACACCCACAGCTGTTCAAAAACTGATGCCAGGTAAAATTTTGAGACAAAATTTATTTTAAGAGGGGGAGAATTGTAACACCCTGATGTTCGGTAGTACATTCTACTATTCTGGTGACAGTGTCTGTCCGGACAGTTAGGATGCCTATAACTACACTTAGATATGGGTGAGGAGACATAAAATAATGAAATACAAGAAAAGAAAATACAAGAAAAACAAAAGAAAAACAATAGCAATGAAATGTAACCAAGTTAAACAAGCCGAAAACTATAGCAATGGGTGACCGCAATGGGAAGTTATGGCGTGGATCATTGACTAGCCGTGGACTGCAGGGAACCCTGGAAAATATGTTTGAGACTTAAATAAACATCTATTGAAGTATAAATTTCATTAGAAATATATATAAAAAAAATTAATTAATTAGTACAAAGAAATATGAGAAATTGAGAAAATGACAAAACTCGGTGTTACCGAAAAATCGGGAATGCAACCCGAATAGGGGCATTGTGGTCATTTGACATACCTATTTGCCTTTTGACCTAAATGTCTATTAAAAATACATGATATTACACTTTGGAAATGTCATGAAAAATTTAAATGGTGGTACATAATCTAATTAGCAAAAGATAGGAGGAAAATGTGTAAAAATTGAAAACTAAATAAATAATCATTAAAATGTTTAATAGTGCTTCACTAACTTCAGCATTTGGACACCTAAAGGGACACATGGGAAGTGCAGATCTCATCTTCAACCTTAGGAAGAAAACCAGCTAAAACACCTTAGGAGAAAGCCTCCATGGATGTCCACACTCTAAGCTCAAGTTCACCATGTTCTAGCCACTTTTTCCACTAGTTTCCCTCATTAACTTTGCTCCTCACCTTGTAAGGAAGATCTTGATAGCAATTTTAAGAAGTTTAGTGAGGTTTTAATCAAGCTTCAAAAGTGGTAAGTGAGTGTTTTTAATTCTTGTTTCATTAAAAGTGTAATCAAGGTTGTGGGTAGTTGATTTATGGAAAAATTTTTGAAGTTTGATGTTTTAATGGAGATGTACATTTTGGCAACCATGGAAATTCAGTATATATAGCTTTTTTTTACTTGTTTATGGTTGTTTAAGATGTTGTTATTGATGGCAGCATGGATATGTGTATAATGGTTTGGAATTGGGTATGTAAATGGGGTATGTTCATGTGGTTAAATAGTGTAAATGGACTTTGGAAAATTCTATTTTATAGTGTGGATATTGAGAATGGTTACAAGCTACCAAAATGACCAAAATGAGTTGTTATATGTGTTAATGGTAAGGTAAAAACCAGAATTGGCATGAAGGATGTAGTTTGGTAAGTGTTGAATATGCAATTGGTAAGTAATGAGAAGTGTGTAGTAGGGCAGTGTGTGTTTTGGCCTAGAACCTTAAGTGTGTGACTCCAATTGGTATGAGACAAATTGGAGGTGAAACTAGGCACAAAATGTGCCAACTTTCATGAAGGAAGCTTACCAAAATTCTGCCTAAAAGGTGACTTGAAAAATGACCAAATCCGGGTTAGTGACTTGAAAGCCTGAAAATTTACTATTTGGGTAGTAGTTAGTGTTTTGGCCATAACTAACTCAAAATAAGTCTAATTGACCTACAATTTTTACCATGAATAGCTTAGACATATATCTACAATTCTTATGAAGACACCAAAGCCCAGAAATGGCCAGAACCAAGCCAAATAGCTTGCACAAGTTCGGGTATAAAAACTGGCTGAACCAAAAGTGACCTAAAAATGACTTAAAGTTACCATTTTGGTGCAATCTGTCCAGCATTGGTAAATTGACCATAACTTGGTCTACACAATTCAAAATGACCTAAAATTTTGCCCTGCGTGCAATAAGACATAGACCTACAAGTTTATAGTTTGGACCAAAACCCGAAAACTAAGGAAAATAGGTCGTCCGGCTAGATCAAAATAGTACACCGAAATCTGGTAAATTGTAATAAGATGCAATACACTTGAAAATGAATTTGGTAGCATGTACCAACACTAAAGGGCTATAAAATGCAACATATTGGTGACATTAAACCTAATTCACTTAGAGTACATCGAGGGTCAATATTTTAGGTTGACTAAGGAAAAATAATAGAATTCAATAAATTAATTATTAAGTCTTATTGTTAGAGATAGTTTAAATGAGTATTGAAACACTTCAAATTGTGTGTTTCAGCTAGCAAATACTTAGGGAAGGGGAAGGAAACACTGAGTCAGGACCAAGAGACATTTATCAGAGGTTTGTGCACAATAATTAATTCTTTTGAATTTTCAATTAAAATAAATTACGACAATTTGTATGTTATTGTTTGAAATTGTGAAAATTTGTTTGAATGATATTTGATGGATACTTATTGCTTAAAACATTGTAAATGGTTTGAAACCATAGCTATCATGTATATTGATTGAATTCCTTGCTAGCTTATCTAGTGGGACGAATTGACTTTGAGGTGTGTGCCTGTTGAGGATGAATAGAATGAGTACTCATATTATTGCTAGCTAGCTATGTCATTCCTGACTAGCCATCGGCTTTTAGGACGAATTGAATTTTGGAACATGATTAAGCTGTGTGTGTGATTTATTGATATTTATTGTGATATTGTGAAATAGAGTTTAAATTCTTTATGACATTCATTGTCTTTGAATTTAACTATGATTTTAAGTATCCACTATTTATACGACTTGTGATTTATGATTTAAAGTTGCATTTTGTTAATGTTGTGCACCACTGAGACATTGGCTTAGTGATAGATTTTCATTGTTGTCGCAGGTAGACAGACTGACAGGGTAGCAGACTAGGCTGCTATTGCTACATTGAGAGTTCATTGGGTATATTGAGTATACCATATTTTGCATTTTGTATTGTAATGTATGTTCACTGTATGTATATATTATTCTTGGTTTTGAGTAGCTGTAAATTAAAATTGTACATTAAAGTTGTAAACTAAATTTGTAAATTATTTTGACTTGTAAATATTGGGATATATTTCTTTTTTCTCAGCTTTTGAAAACGCTAAAAATTATTATGAATTTGAGTTGACAAATGTTGAGAAACTTATTGTGTTGATTGGATATTGGAGTTTGGAGATTGAACAAAATATTGGAAGTGCTTTTTACAGGTTTTTGAAGAACTGTTTTATTCAAAATACAGATGGCACTCAGCAAAAATTTTTACAGAAATTTTTAATTCTTCAAATGTGTTATTTGGTTTCACTTCAGTTAAATTTTTTTTTTAACACTTATAAATAGTGCTCACCACTATAAAAAAAAAGTAAGAAAAGGTTTAAAATCCCTTGTAGTGTATATAATGGGTTATCAGTAGACGAAGTTGGTAATTCATTAGGTATACTATGGGGTCATGTTATCCCTTACGGAGGGATGGGGTGTGACACTTGGGCAGCCTCATAATGTGTGATAATTAGAAGTGTTTATTTGTATATATTGTTGGGTTTGGACTTTGTGAATTATGATGGCATTTGGTGTGTTGTAAGGTTGTTATATTCTGTCCAAGTTGACCTATAATGTAAGGTAATAAATGGTTATGGTTAGTGCCAAATGCAGAATGGTGTGGGGAAGTGAAGATGTAGTTGATAAATATGTGTTTGATTTGGTGTTGAGAGGCATGTAGAGGGCAGTGTGCAAATGAGTCTATAACCTTAAGTGTGTGACTCCAATTGGTATGAGACCAATTGGAGGTGAAATTAGGCACAAAATGTGCCAACTTTCATGGAGAAAGCCAACCTAAATTCTGTCCATAAAGTGATGTGAGAATTGACCAAATACGGATTAGTGACTTTGCAAACCTGAAAATTAACAATTTGGACAGTAGTTAGCATTTTGGCCATAACTCACTCAAAACTGGTCCAAATGACCTGAAATTTTTACCATGGATAGATTAGACATAGAGCTACAACTCTTACGAAGACACCAAAACCCAGAAATGACCATAAGCAAGTTAAAATTCTTGCACAATTTCGGGTATAAAAACTGCCAGAACCGGAAATGACCTAAAAATGACATAAGTTTGCCATTTTAGTGCAGTTTGACTAGCAATAGTAAAATGACCACAACTTGGTCTAGTAAACTCCAAATGACCTAAAATTTATGGCAAAAGTTCACTAAGACATAGACCTACAAGTTTGTAAGTCGAACTAGAAATCGAAAACTGAGGAAACTAGGTCATTCGGCTAGGTCAAAATAGCATACCGAAATATGATAAATTGCAATAAAATGCAATGCACTTAAAAATGGAATTGGTAACTTATACCAGCAATAAAGGACTATAAAATGTGACATATTAGTAACATTAAAATTTATTCCCCTAAAGTGCATTAAGGGTCAACATTATAGGTTGACTAAGGAAAATAATAGAATTAAATAAATTAATTATTGAACCTTAGTGTTAGAGACAATTTAAATGAGTACTGAAACACTTCAAATTGTGTGTTTCAGTTAACAAAGACTCAGGGAAGGGGAAGCAAACACTAAGTTAGGACCAAGAGGTTACTCTTCAGAGATTTGTGCACAACAGTTATTTCTTTGAATTTTTCAATTGAAATAAATTATGACTATTTGTCTGTTATTGTTTAAATTGTGGAAAATTATTTGAATGATATTTGATGGATACTTATTGCTTGAAAAACATCGCAAATGGTTTGAAACCACAGTTATCATATATATTGATTGAATTCCTCGCTAGCTTGTCTAGTGGGACGAATTGACTTTGAATGCCCTCTCTGGCTAAATTGTTGAGGTGTGTGCCTATTGAGGATAAATAGGATGAGTACTCATATTATTGCTAGCTAGCTATGTTATTCCTCACTAGCCATCGGCTTTTGGGACGAATTGAACTTTGAAAACATGATTAAGCTGGGTGTGTGATTTATTGATATTTATTGTGATATTGTGAAATGGAGTTTAAATTCTTTATGACATTCTCTGTCTTTTGAATTTAACTATGATTTTAAGTATCCGCAGTTCATATGATTTATGGTTTATGGTTTTAAATTGTATTTTCTTAATGTTGTGCACCACTGAGACAATGGCTTAGCGATAGCTTTTTCATTGCTGTTGCAGTTAGATACACGGACAGAGCAGCAGAGTAGGCTACTTGTGCTACATTTTGAGATTTCACCAGGTATATTGAGTATACCATATTTTGTAGTTTTTGTTGTAATGTATGTGTACTGTATGTATATATTGTATTTGGTCTTGAGCAGTTGTAAACTAAAATTGTAAATTATTTTGGCTTGTAAAAATATTATGATATATTTATCTTATCTCAGCTTTTGGAAACACTGGAAAATTGATTGTTGAACTGAGTTAATAATGTTGAGAAATTTATTGTGTTGAACAAATTATTGGAGTTTGGGATTAAAGAAATATATATTGGAAGTGCTTTTTTACAGGATTTTGAAGAACTGTTTTATTCAAAATACAGATAGCACTCTGTCAAAATTTTTACATAAATTACTGATACTTAAATTTGTTATTTGGTTTCACTTCAGTTAAAACAAATTTTAACACCTGTAAAAAGTGCTCACCACTGTAAAAAGAATTAAGAAAAGGTTTAAAATCCCTTGTAGTGTATTTAATGGGTTATCTGTAGACGAAGTTTGGTAATTCATTAGGTGTACTACGGGATCATGTTATGCCTTACAGAGGGGTAAGGTGTGACATGTTTTAGTGGTATCAAAGCTAGTTTTTAAATTTTTTTTTCACCTATAATTTGAATATTCTTTCTTCATAGTATAATTGCTCAATGTCATTGTTTAATACATATAGTACATTACATTATAAATATGCACTAACAGGAGGAAATCTCCTTGTGTTATTTGTTCAGGAGGTCTAAGATCCTCAAATTGACTATGGAAGAAGGGGATCATTCAGTAGATCAATCAATAGAGGCTGAGGTACAAGGGGATGCCCCAACCCTGCACAATATGAGTGGATCAGCTGAACCAGCCCCCTCAGTACTGTAGTTTCCTGCTCAGTTTGCACAGTAGATGGCTGCAATGTTCCAACAGATGGCTGGTAATATGCCTACTCAAGTCCCACTACAAACACCAATGGTATAACCACAGTCTTCAGCTAGGCAGTATGATAACCTGATTAATATGGGGCTACTGAGTTCAAGGGGACAATAGATCCACTAGAGGCAGAACAATGGTTGGAAAGAATGGATAGGTTGTTAAAGAAACTACACTGTACAGAGGAGCTCAGATTTGAGAATTCAGTGTCACTATTACAGGGAGATGCATATGACTGGTGGAAAACCATTTCTCATAGTTTGGTGGAACCTCCAGTACTAACCTGGGATGACTTTCTATGGGAGTTCAGACAAAAATATGTCCCAGATGCCTATGTGGACCAGAAGCTACAGGAGTTCTTAAGTCTGAAACAGGAAAGTAGATCAGTGGCAGAATATGAAAGGGAATTTTCCCGCCTGAGCCACTATGTTGGAAGTCTCCTTTCTACCAGCAGGGAAAGATGTAAGAGGTTTGAAACCGACTTGAAGCCCAGTCTCAGACTACAAGTGGTCGGATTCAAACATACTAACTTCTTTGATCTCATTTCTCAAGCACTGTAATTAGAAAGAATTGAGTCAGAAGAAGCCCCAGATAAAAAGAAATCAGAGAAGACAGAAAAAAGAGAAAGAGGGGAAGTCAGTAGATCAGAGTTTCAGTGGTCCTACTAGGAAGAGGAAGAACTTTGAGGGACATAGCAGAGGTGGTAAAAAGTCTGGTAGGGGAAGATATTTGGGACGGAAACCTCCTCCATCTGGTCAGCAGAGTACTAGAAGTTCCTACTCTCCCCGCTAATGTGAAATTTGTGGAAGAAGTCATGGTGGGGTATGCTATAAGGCCATAGGAGCCTGTTATAACTGTGGAGGCACAAGACATTTTGCCAAGGACTACACCAGTACACTTAGAGTTGGGCCACCTCCAATTACTACAGAAGGGTCAGTTCAAAATCCTGCCAGCAGAGGTTCACAACCACTTAGCAGAGGTAGAGGCAGGGGTAGAGGTAGTTTAGCAAGCAGTCAAGGCACAGTGAATCAATCAGAGCAAGGCAGTGCTCCAGTCAGAGTCTATGCAATGAGATAGAGAGAAGAGACTGAGACATCTGATATTGTGGCTGATACCTTCTCAACTTTTAATCAAGATGTTTTTGTGTTATTTGATCCGGGTGTGAAAATGGACTTTGAGGTGCTAGTAACAAGTCCGCTAGGATAAGAGATCAGGGTTAATAAAATGTATAGGGATTGTCCTTTGGTGATCCAAGGACACACTTTTCTGTCTGATCTCATTGAAATGCCCTTCAGAGATTATGATATCATCTTGGGCATGGATTGGTTAGCCAGGCATCACACCATAATTGACTATAGACTGAAGACAGTCACTTTTCGTCTCCCTCAGTATAATGATGTGGTAATACATGGGAAGAGGCAGCTATTACCATCAAACATCGTTTCGGCTGCACTAGCCAATAAAATGATCAGAAAGGGGTGTGAAGCATACTTGACACATGTGGTAGACACCCAAGTGGGGAGTCCAGCATTGAGGGACATCCCTACAGTATATGACTTTCTAGATGTGTTTTCTAATGAATTGCCAGGATTACCTCCAGAAAGAGAGGTGCAGTTTGAAATTAATGTTATGCCTGGTGTGGATCCAATCTACATAACACCATACGAAATGGCACCAGTAGAGTTGAAGGAGTTGAAGGTACAGTTGCAAGAACTACTTAAAAGGGGCTTCATCCGCCATAGTGTGTCACCTTGGGGAGCGCTAGTATTGTTTGTTAAGAAGAAAGATGGCACTCTCCGCTTATGTATTGACTATCGGCAATTGAATAAGGTGACAATAAAGAGCAGATATCCATTGCCTCGTATTGATGATCTATTTGATCAGTTGAAAGGTGTAGCTGTATTCTTCAAAATTGATTTGCGATCTGGTTATTATCAGTTGAAAGTGCAAGAGTAGAGTATTCCAAAAATTGCTTTCAGAACTCGATATGGCCACTATGAGTTTCTGGTAATGCCATTCCGGTTAACTAATGCTCTAGCTACTTTTATGGATCTGATGAACACTATCTTCATACCATATCTCGACCAGTTTGTGGTGGTGTTTATTGATGATATTTTGATATATTTGAGGAATACAGAGGAGCATGACAGACAAATGCGGATTGTACTGCAGACTTTAAGGGAGAAACAGCTATACGCCAAATTGTCGAAATGTGAATTTTGGCTGAAAGAAATCTCTTTCTTAGGACATGTTGTGTCAGCTGAAGGGATTAAGGTAGATTCCAGTAAGGTAGAAGCTATCCTTAATTAGAAGCCACCCAGGAATATCATAGAAATTCACAATTTTCTGGGTTTAGCTGTATATTACTATCGATTTGTGAAAGAGTTTTCTATGTTAGCTTCTCCACTGACCAAGCTGATTTGGAAAGATGTAAAATTTCAGTGGAAAAATAAATGCCAGTAGAGTTTTAATGAGTTGAAGAGGTGTTTGACTGAAGCTCCAGTCCTTACTTTACCTACACCGAGAAAAGAATACACAGTTTATAGTGATGCTTCTCTCAATGGGTTAGGCTGTGTACTGATGCAAGATTTGAATGTCATTGCTTATGCATCACGCCAACTAAAACCGAATGAGAGGAACTACCCAACACATTATTTGGCGCTTGCAGCTATTGTTTTTGCTCTGAAGATTTAGAGATACTATTTGTAAGGGGAGAAATGCTACATCTACATAGATCACAAGAGCTTGTAGTACTTGGGCACCCAAAAGGAATTGAATTTGAGGCAGCGGAGATTGTTAAAACTAATTAAAGACTATGATTACTTAATAGACTGTCAGGCAGGAAAAGCAAATGTGGTGGCTGACGCCTTAAGTCGCAAGACTATGGCAAGTCTCAGAGTTTCTCCTTTGTCCATGGTACATGAGTTGAAAGCACAGCATGCCAGTTTGGAGATTAATGATAGGGACAGACAGTAGTTGCATGGCATGTACAGCAAGTGTTGATTGATCATATCAAAATGGTTGCTTAGAATGATGAAAAACATCAGAAGCTACTGAAAGAAGTTCAGCAGGGCAAGAAACTTGAATTCTCTATGAGAGATGATGGTTTATTGCTACATCAGGGCAAAATGTGCGTTCCTAGTGATGTGGAATTGAGATAGATCATTATGAAGGAAGCACATGAGTCTCCTTTTGCTAGGCACCCTAGTAGAACTAAAATGTACAGAGGGCTGAAAGAGCATTACTGGTGGATGGGTATGAAAAGGGATGTAGCTAATTTTGTTTCCAAATGCCTATCTTGTCAGTAAGTGAAGGCAGAACATCAAGTTCCAGCTAGTTTGTTACATCCATTATCAGTACCAGAGTGGAAATGGGAACGGATAACTATGGATTTTGCAATGGGACTTCCGAGGACACAGAATAGTCATGATGCAGTATGGTTATAGTTGATAGACTAACCAAGTCTGCTCACTTTTTGCTAGTCTGGATGGACTATAGTTTGGAGAGATTGGCCAGATTGTACATAAATGAGATTGTAAAATTGCATGGAGTGCCAGTATTGATTGTATCAGACAGAGATCCTAGGTTCACTTCTAGATTCTTGGGTAGTCTTCAGAGAGTCCTAGGAACTAGATTGAACTTCAGCATAGCATTCCACCCACATATAGATGGCCAATCTGAAAGGGTAATTCAGATATTGGAGGATATGCTACAGGCTTGTGTGATTGCGTTTGAAGGTAGTTGGGATACACACTTTCCTTTTATTGAGTTTGCTTATAACAACAGCTACCAATCAAGAATTGGGATGCCTCCATATAAAGCTTTGTATGTCAGGAAGTGCAGAACTCCCCTATGTTGGGATGAAGTAGGTGAAAGGAAGATGATTGGACCGAAAATTATTCAGCAAACAGAGGAAAAGATCATATTGATCAGAGATCGACTCAAGGCTGCATCAGATCGTCAGAAGTCCTATGTTGATATGAAGAGAAGAGATATTGAATACGCAGTGGGTGATAAGGTAATCCTTAAAATTTCTCCTTGGAAGAAGATTATGAGATTTGGCAAAAAGGGAAAATTAAGTCCTCACTTTATCGGACCATATGAGGTTCTGGAAAGAGTGGGTCCTTTGGCATATCGGTTGGAATTAACTCCAGAGCTAGAAAGGATACACAATGTCTTCCATGTGTCCATGTTAAGAAGGTACAGATCTGACCCATCTCATATTCTATCAGTTGAAGAGATTGAGGTAAATCTAGACCTTTCATGAAGAACCCATAAAGATTCTGGCATATGAGGTGAAGCAGCTAAGGAACAAACAGATACCCTTGGTGAAAGTGCTGCGGAACCATCATTCAGGCCAGGAAACTACTTGGGAACGTGAAGAGGACATGAGGAGACAGCACCCACAGCTGTTCAGAGACTGATGGCAGGTAAAATTTTGAGATGAAATTTATTTTAAGGGGAGGAGAATTGTAACAACCCTATGTTCGGTAGTGCGTTCTACTGTTCCGGTGACCAGTGTCTGTCTGGACAGCTAGGATGCTTAGAACTACATTTAAATGTTAGTGAGGAGACATAAAATAATGAAATACAAGAAAGGAAAATACAATAAGAACAAAAAAAATAATAGCAATAAAAAATAATCAAGTTAAACGAGCCGAAAACCATAGCAATGGGTGACCGCACCGAGAAGTTGCGGCGTGGATCGTTGACTAGCCCTAGACTGCGAGAAGCCCTAGAAAATATTTTTAAGACTTGAATAAACATCTATGGAAGTATAATTGACATTAGAAATGTCAAAGAAAAATTAAGTAATTAGTACAAAGAAAAACAAGAAATCGAGAAACTGACAAAAATTGGTGTTATCGAAAAATCGGGAATACAACCGGAATAGGGGCATTATGGTCAATTGACACCCCGAGTTGCCTTTTGACCTAAATGTCCATTAAAAATAAATGATATTAAACTTTGAAAATGTCATAAAAAAATTAAATTGTTGTACATAATGTAAATAGTGGAAGAATGGTGAAAAAATTGCAAAATTGAAAACTTTGGATTAATTAATACTTTAACCAAACTTAGTACTCCACTACGTGAAGTTAATGGACATATAATATAGCATATTGGGACATAAAATCTGTCATGTTCAAGCTCACAAACAAACCAGCCAAAAATCCTCCTAAGCTTTCATCCATGGCCACCCACTTCCCAAGGTCAAATCTCCATGATCAAGCAATACTTTCCACAACTTGTCTTCATTAAAGTTTATCCCCACCTTGCAAGCAAGAATTTGATAGTAATTTCAAGAGGAATAGGTGAAGTTTGGTTAAGCTCACAAGGGGTAAGTACCCATTTCTGAAGGAGCATAAGCATAAAAAATGATAAGTTTATACCATTAAATTCAAAAATTTTCACCTAGGGTCACATGCATCATGCAAGATTTATTTTTATCTATTTGATTTCAATGATAAACAACATATTAGAACTCTTTTAATATTGGATTTGTATTTTCCATTTAAGATTTTAAAATTAATCAGATTAATTTTAGAACCTTATATTAGATCAAGAACAAATACACTAACATCTTGATGCACTGCAGTGTATTTGCACCTTTTGGATGCATCTTCAGAACACCAGATGTTGTCCCTCTATCTTGTCCACACCAAGAATGTAATAGCCTCCCTGTAGCAACTCCGTACATTCTACTGTTCCGATGACCAGTGTCGGTCCGGACAGCTAGAACGTCCGAAAAAAATATTTAAACTAAAGTGAGGAACCATAATTAACTCAAATATTAATAAGAAAATTTTAGAAAAAATTTTAGAAATAAAATACAACCAAGTAAAATGAGCCGATGCCCAAACGATGGGTAACCCAATGGGAAGTTGCGGTTCTCACAACTAGGAGCCCTAGACCCGAGAGAAAATTCATAAAATAATTTTTGGGACACCAGAGAAGGGTCATTGAGGTTCCTATGGCATTAGAATTCCATGAAAATATTTATAAAAATTTTTCAATCGGTACAGACAATTTTGGCCCGTTGAGCCAAACGGAGGGCATTTTGGTCATTTCGCCTTTAGAGGTGATTTTTGGCCGACTTGTCCAGTTAAGTAAATAATTATTATAATATAAAATATGAATAAATAATGCTAAAAATTAAATTGAAAATGAGTAGAGAAGAGAAGAAAAAAAATGGAAGAAAATACCAATTATGACATCATATGATGTCATTAAACACTTACCCACCAATTATATTTAATCAACACATAAATTAACTAATAAAATGTGGATAGAATACAGTAAAAAACTCATAAAAATCCAGCAGCCCATCACCTTCCCGTATCCCTCAAACTCCATAACCATTCCACCATTGAAAGCTTACCAAAGCTTTATAACCCACCCAAATCTCACTTAAAACCCTAAGTCCACTTCAATAAAATTTGTCTCTATATGTTAAGCAAGTATTTGGCTACCCAGAAAGCCAAAGAAAGTGAAGAATTAACAAGAGAAAATTCTACCCTACTAAGGTTAGTGCCATATACTTTGCTTTTATATCTTTCTAATCATGAATTTGAGCTAAGTTAAGTTGAAAATTTGATGAAAATTGAATTAATGAAGCATGGTTATATTTCATGAAATTTTGGCAGCCTTGACACGAGTTAGAGTTAGGAGAATTCTTTGGTTAAAGTGACATATTAGCTGCCCCTCTTATAAATTATATGATTAGTATAGCAAATTAGGAGAAAGATGCATGAATTGGAGGCTTGGACAATTAGGGTTAGGATTTTGAAATTTAATTTTGGTGGTGGATGAAAATAGACACAAACTAAAGTTTTAATGGTCAATTAGTGACCATTTGAGGTAATTTGACCATAACTTGGAGTGAATTGTAGCATTAGAAAACTGATTTGGTATGCTGCCTAGTGAGACTTGCAGGGTGGCTGTGAGTCCAGCCTGTTTGGACAGCCATAACTTGGGCTGTGTAAGTTCAATTGGTGTTTGTCCAATTGGACATCAAACTAGACACATAATGGCACAAGTTTGGTGAAGAAACCATGCCCATAAGACCAAACCAAGTGGACCAAAAACTTGCCACAATCCGGGTGTCCTACAACCAGTTTCTGCAGAATGACCAAATGAACAGTGACTGTTCATTTGGCCATAACTCATCGTAGAATGGCCCAATTGACCTGAAAGTTTTCCAGCAGTAAGATAAGATATAGACCAACAAATTTTTTGAAGAAACCTACCCTAAATTAAGACCAGAACCTATCCAACAATTGAGGTGCAATCACTGTTCACTGCACTGTAGATATGGTCAGGCCTGAAAATTTTCAATCCGGCCAGTTATGGTTTTTGGACCATAACTTGAGCTAAAAAACTCCAAATGGAGTGATTCAAAAAAATAAATTCAATAGACAAAATAAGGAACAACTTTCATTTTTATCATTTTTCCAAATTCCCACTGCAACAGCAACTAATGGAACAGTAAAGATAGGGTATGAAAACTGAAAATTCTGCTTCATTAATTTTAAGCTTAGAAATGGTATTGTTAACCAATACCAACAAATTTTGAATGTAAAATGTGGTATGCTGGGAGTGTTAAAACCAATGTACCTATTTTCTATGCAAAAGTCAACATTTTTGTTGACTAATGAAGGGAATAGTAACACCAAAACTTGAAATTCAAAAATTGTAAAATTCAAAAGTATCAAATGCCCTAGTATACCTAACAAGATTGGTTTGGATAGTTTGGCATGCCAATAGGGTTCAGTTAGCAGTACTGCACATGGCATTATGCCATTCTGTGATTTCATGGCTTTTAGCCATTCTGACATTGTGTTGATATTTGGCCTTGTGCCTATTGTTATTACAGCTTATTAGTTGTTCTGTTGCACACCGGGAGATGCATATGTGACCGATGGTGTGACGGCCCGAGGTACTAGATACCCGGTGCGGTTACCCGTTTATCGATCCGATCGTCAAAGATACGTTACTTGGGCAGCCAAAAATGAAAGTGGATAAATTTAATGAAATAATGAATATAACAAGTACAAAATAAGTAAGACTACAAATACTCATCGAAAATTTATTTGCAATAAGACACCGATACATTCACTACATATTTACTTCCTGTTATTTCTTTTTATTTTATTATTGGCACCACTAGGCATTATTGCTTAGCGCGTTGCTTTTGCCACGCGTAGGTTCTGGAGATACTGACCGAGAGCCCAGTAGACCACAGGCTGGGTGAGACCTCCTGCAGTTCTGCATAGTGTCCATGTCACCTCACCATCTTCAGTGCATTGGTAGGACACTAGGTTTCATTTTGGTATTTTGTAACTAACTTTTATTTTTTTTTGTGTAATTGAAACTTATGTAATGTATTTTGATGTTCATGTAAATAATGGAAATTGTGTTTGTGAATGGAAAAGTGAATATTTATTTATGACTTTTACATGATTATTACATGAGATGAATGATTGAGAAATGGAAATGTTGTTAAAAAACATATTGAGATTTTGATATTGGAGTTTGAGAATGATTAAATATGATTATTGGAAGTGTTTTTCACAGGTTCTGAAGAACTGTTTTCTCCATTTTTAGCCGGTACTCTGTCGGATTTTTTATAAAATTTTCGGAACCTCAAATAAATTATAATTTCAATAAATGACTTAAATGAATTATATTTCATAAATTGTATTCAAAACTATGATAAAAGTAAATTAAGGAAGAATAAAAATGATTGAGATAAAGTAGAGTGTTCCGGTACACCGTGTGACATATCTTACTCGGATATACTGTAGACGGGTAAGGGGTGTCACATTTAGTGGTATCAGAGCACGGTTTAGGCGTTTCTGGGCCTAGATTGAGTCCATACCATGCATTGCATTTGTAAGAGTCGAGGTGACACTAATGCAGATCTGTTGTCTTTGTTAAATAGGATATGGACCCTTCATCTCAGAGGGCAGTTGAGGAGGAAGTGGAGAGTCATGCTCCACCTGCAGCAGCTGAGACTGGGGGTAGGGGAGAACCTGCTCAACCAGCTCCATCAGAGCCTGCTCAACCTCCACTGGCTGTGTTCCAACAAATGGCCGAATTCTTCAAACAAATGGCTGGGGTAATGCCACCACCACCACCACCTCCATAACCAAAATCACACCTGGAAAAATTGAGAAAATTTGGAGCAGTGGACTTCTTTGGCAAGAGAGAAGATGATTCTGTTACAGCCGAAAATTGGTTGAACAGAACAGGCAGAGTTTTAAAACAACTCCACTGCACTCCAGAACAAAATCTAGAAGCTGCCATATCTCTATTGCAAGATGATGCATATGAATGGTGGCATACTGTGTCTAGTGAAGTACAGCCAGAAGTAATAACTTGGGACTTCTTCCTCTCCGAATTTAAGAAGAAATATGTGGGTAGTGTATACCTGGAAGAGAGAAGAAGAGAGTTCATTAACCTGAGGCAAAGACAGCTAACAGTGGCCAAGTATGAAAAGGAATTTGTCAGATTAAGCTGCTATGGAAGGGAGATAGTCCCTAATGAGGCCGAAAGGTGTAAGAGATTTAAACAGGGATTAAATGACAACATAAAGATCATGATCACTGCCTTGGGAATCACCGACTTCACCAAGTTAGTGAAAGCTGCAATAAAGGTTGAAAAGGTTAGAATAAGTGAGCAGACCAGAAGAGAGAGACAGCAGAAGAGGGGCCCAGGTCAGTCTAGTTCATCTCCTGCATTTGGCAAAAAGTTCAAGGGTCCACCTGCACAGAGTTCAGGTCAACCACAAGGTCGTGGTCGATCTCGGGGCCCAGCCACGCTTACCCCTAGGAGAGGTCACCCACACCATCGGTGGGCAGCTCTCCGAGAGATGGGGTTCAGGGGACTAGCCCCAAAGAACTCGCATGTCCACATTGCCTGAAGTGGCATAAGGGGGAGTGTTGGAGAGTGACTGGTGCCTGCTTAAGGTGTGGGTCAACAGAGCATCAGTTGAGGAACTGTCCACGTAGAACTACTACAGCTGCTCCAACACAAGCAGACAGACCTACTCCTGCACCACAAAGGGGTAGGAAATCTGGCAAATCTAAGGCAGTGGGACCATCACAGAGGCCTGTATCTGAGCCAGCAGAGAGGCCTGAGAGCAGACCACCTGCCAGAGCCTATGCCATGAGAGCTCAGGAGTACGTTCTCCCTCTACAATACATCTGTGCATGCATTGGTGGATCCAGGATCCACTCATTCATACATCTGCATCAACTTACCTATAGAAAAGGGGGATATTAGTAGGGGAGAGTGACCAAGACATTCTGGTCACTAATCCATTGGGCCACAGTGTAGTGGTGAACAAAGTATACAAGGGTTGCCCGTTAAGGATTCAGGGGTATGAATTCTTAGCAGACCTGATTGAGTTGCCTTTCCATGAGTTTGACGTGATTTTGGGAATGGACTGGTTGTCACGTCATCAGGCAATAGTTGATTGTAAACTGAAGAGGATTTCTTTGAAAACTCCTGGGGGTAATGAGATCACAGTTGTGTCGGAAAGGACAGATTTCTTGTCTAATGTCATCTCAGCCATAGCTGCAAAAAAACTGATGAGAAAAGGCTGTGAAGCCTACTTAGCACATGTGGTGGATACTAGGCAGGCTAAACTAGATCTGTGTGACATATCCACAGTAAAGGACTTCCCAGATGTGTTTCCTGAAGAATTGCCTGGTTTGCCACCAGAAAGGGAAGTTGAATTTGCTATTGAGACACTGCCGAGTACAGCACCCATTTCCATTGCTCCTTATAGGATGGCACCCACTAAATTGAGGGAGTTGAAAACTCAGTTGCAAGAGTTGCTTGATAAGGGGTTCATACGGCCCAGTGTGTTACCATGGGGAGCTCCAGTGCTGTTTGTGAAAAAGAAGGATGGGACTTTGAGGTTATGCATCGATTACCGGTAGTTGAATAAAGTGACTGTGAAGAACAAATATCCGTTGCCTATAATTGATAATTTGTTTGATCAGTTGAAGGGAGCAGGAGTATTTTCTAAGATTGATCTCAGATCAGGGTATCATCAGTTGAGGGTGAAGGATGCAGATGTGCCAAAGACTGCATTCAGGACCTGATATGGGCATTATGAGTTCCTAGTGATGCCCTTTGGCCTAACAAATGCACCAGCGGCATTCATGGACCTTATGAACCGTATCTTCCAACCACACTTAGATCGGTTCGTAGTGGTCTTTATTGATGATATTTTGGTGTATTCCAAGACCAGTGAAGAACATGATGAGCATTTGAGGATTGTTTTGCAAACCCTGAGAGAAAAGAAGCTGTATGCTAAGTTGTCCAAATGTGACTTCTGGTTAAATGAAATTGCATTCCTTGGACACATAGTGTCAGCTGATGGGATTAGAGTGGATCCCAAGAAAATAGAAGCAGTGATGGAATGGAAGCCTCCCAGGAATACAACTGAGGTCAGAAGTTTCTTGGGACTAGCTGGGTATTACAGGAGATTTGTGAAGGGATTTTCCTTAATAGCTGCTCCAATGACCAAGTTGTTACACAAAAATGTCAGATTTGACTGGAATGACAAGTGTCAGACCAGTTTGAGAAGTTGAAGGCTATGTTGACAAAGGCACCAGTGTTAACACACGATGTCGAGAAAGGACTTTGTGGTCTACAGTGATGCCTCTCATAATGGGTTAGGGTGTGTATTGATGTAAGAGGGAAAGGTGGTCGCTTATGCTTCCAGACAGCTAAGGCCACATGAACAGAATTACCCTACCCATGATCTAGAGCTTGTAGCAATTATCTTCGCACTGAAGATATGGAGGCATTACTTATATGGTGAAAAGTGCTACATTTACACGAACCACAAAAGCCTGAAATACTTGCCAACCTAGAAGGAGCTCAACCTTAGACAGAGACGATGGATTGAGTTCCTGAAGGACTATGATTGTGTAATTGACTACCATCCTAGGAAGGCAAATGTAGTTGCTGATGCTTTGAGCAAAAAGTCCATCACAGCTTTGAGATCATTGAATGCCTGTCTATCTTTGGTTCGAGATGGAGCTATTTTGGCTGAGTTGCAAGTGAGGCCAAACCTGCTACAGCAGATTTTAGATGGGCAAAAGGCAGATGAAAAATTAATGGCTATTATAAGCAAAATCTCAGAGGGAAAAGCAACTGACTATGAGGTGAAAACAAATGGGTGTCTCTACTGCAAAGGAAGAGTATGTGTACCAGATAATGGGGAATTGAAAGCCAGTATTCTGAAAGAGGCACATGCCAGTGTTTATGCTATGTACCCAGGAAGTACAAAGATGTATCATGATCTAAAGCTTCAGTGTTGGTGGCCTGGTATAAAGAAGGACATAGTTGACTATGTGACTAAATGCTTGACATGTCAGCAAGTCAAGGCAGAACATCAAGTTCCATCAGGTTTGCTACAGCCTATACGCATACCTGAATGGAAATGGGAACCGGTCACCATGGATTTTGTAAGTGGTCTACCTCTCACCCAAAAGAAACATGATGCAGTATGGGTGATAGTGGATAGATTGATGAAGTCAGCACACTTTCGGCCAGTTAGGACTGACTACTCACTAGAGAAATTAGTAGAATTGTATATCAGTGAGATAGTTAGATTGCATGGAATTCCACTTTCCATCATATCTGATCGAGACCCAAGGTTTACATCGAGATTTTGGAAGAAGTTGCATGAGTCCTTGGGTGCACAACTCCACTTCAGCACAGCTTTCCATCCTCAGACGGATGGCCAATCAGAAAGAGTAATCCAGGTAAACAATTAAACCAATTGAATTAATACAAATATTGAACTAAAATGATAATAATAACATGAAATATATGTCAGGTCGTTGAGGATATGCTGAGGAGTTGTGTCATTGAGTTTGAGGGAAGTTGGGATAGATACCTCCCACTGGCAGAATTTGCATACAACAATAGCTACCAAGCTAGTATCCAAATGGCCTCGTATGAAGCACTATATGGGAGGAAATGTAGAACTCCAGTGTGCTGGATTGAATTGGGCGAAGACAAACTGGTAGGGCCAGACTTGGTGAAACAGACTGAGGAGAAAGTAAAACTAATCAATGCCAATCTGAAGGTTGCCTCAGACAGATAGAAATCCTATGCCGACTTGAAGCGAAAAGAAATAGAATATGCGGTTGGCGATAAAGTGTTCCTCAAGGTGTCACCGTGCAAGAAGGTACTGAGGTTTAGAAGAAAAGGTAAGTTAAGCCCTAGGTTCATTGGCCCATATGAAATCATTGAACGTGTGGGTCCAGTGGCCTATAGGCTAGCTTTACCACTAGAGCTGGACAAGATCCACAATGTGTTCCACGTATCTATGCTAAGAAGATATCGCTCAGATCCTTCACATGTCATCTCCATGGAAGAAATTGAAGTACAACCAGATTTGACATATGAAGAAGAACCCATACGGATCCTGGCTCGGGAAGTGAAAGAGTTGAGGAATAAGCAGATTCCACTGGTGAAAGTGCTTTGGAGACACCACAACACCGAAGAGGCAACTTGAGAAAGTGAAGAGACGATGAGGCAACAGTTCCTTCAACTATTTGCATCAGGTAAATTTCGAGGACGAAATTTAAATTAGAGGGGAAGAGTTGTAACAGCCTCCCTGTAGAAACTCCGTACATTCTACTGTTCCGGTGACCAGTGTCGATCTGGATAGCTAAAACGTCTGAAAAAAATATTTAAACTAAAGTGAGGAACCATAATTAACTCAAATATTAATAAAAAAAATTTAGAAAAAATTTTAGAAATAAAATACAACCAAGTAAAATGAGCCAATGCCTAAGCGATGGGTAACCCAGTGGGAAGTTGCGGTTCTCGCAACTAGGAGCCCTAAACCCGAGAGAAAATTCATAAAATAATTTTTGGGAGTCCAGAGAAGGGTCATTGAGATTCCTATGGCATTAGAATTCCAAGAAAATATTTAGAAAAATTTTTCAATCGGTACAGATAATTTTGGCCCGTTGAGCCAAACGGAGGGCATTTTGGTCATTTCGGTCATTTCGCCTTCAGAGGTTATTTTTGGCCGACTTGTCCAGTTATGTAAATAATTATTATAGTATAAAATGTGAATAAATAATGCTAAAAATTAAATTGAAAATGAGTAGAGAAGAGAAGAAAAAAAAATGGAAGAAAATACCAATTATGACATCATATGATATCACTAAACACTTACCCACCAATCATATTTAATCAACACTTAAATTAACTAATAAAATGTGGATAGAATACAACAAAAAAACTCATAAAAATCCAGCAGCCCATCACCTTCCCGTATCCCTCAAACTCCATAACCATTCCACCATTGAAAGCTTACCAAAGCTTTATAACCCACCCAAATCTCACTTAAAACCCTAAGTCCACTTCAATAAAATTTGTCTCTACATCTTAAGCAAGTGTTTGGCTGCCAAGAAAGCCAAAGAAAGTGAAGAATTAACAAGAGAAAATTCTGCCCTACTAAGGTTAGTGCCATATACTTTGCTTTTATACCTTTCTAATCATGAATTTGAGCTAAGTTAAGTTGAAAATTTGATGAAAATTGAATTAATGAAGCATGGTTATATTTCATGACATTTTGGCAGCCTTGACATGAGTTAGAGTTAGGAGAATTCTTTGGTTAAAGTGACATATTAGCTGCCCCTCTTATAAATTATATGATTAGTATAGCAAATTAGGAGTAAGATGCATGAATTGGAGGCTTGGACAATTAGGGTTAGGGTTTTGAAATTTAATTTTGGTGGTGGATGAAAATGGACACAAACTAAAGTTTTAATGGTCTATTAGTGACCATTTGAGGTAATTTGACCATAACTTGGAGTGAATTATAGCATTAGAAAACTAATTTGGTATGCTGCCTAGTGAGACTTGCAGGGTGGCTGTGAGTCCAGCCTGTTTGGATAGCCATAACTTGGGCTGTGTAAGTTCAATTGGTGTTTGGCCAATTGGACATGAAACTAGACACATAATAGCACAACGTTAGTGAAGAAACCATGCCCATAAGACCAAACCAAGTGGACCAAAAACTTTCCCCAATCTGGGTGTCCTGCAACCAGTTTCTGCAGAATGACCAAATAAATAGTGATTGTTCATTTGCCCATAACTCATTGTAGAATGGCCCAATTGACCTGAAATTTTTCTAGCAACAAGATAAGATATAGACCAACAATTTTCATGAAGAAACCTACCCCAAATTATGACCAGAACCTATCTAACAATTGAGTTACAGCCACTATTCACTGCACTGTAGATATGGTCAGCCCTGAAAATTTTCAATCCGGCCAGTTGTGGTTTTTGGACCATAACTTGAGCTAAAAAACTCCAAATGGAGTGATTGAAAAAACGAAATTCAACTAGAGAAAATAAGGAACAACTTTCATGTTTATCATTTTTCCAAATTCCCACTGCAACAGCAACTAGTGGAACAGAAAACATAGGGTATGAAAACTGAAAATTATTCTCCATTAACTTTAAGCTTAGTAATGGTATTGTTAACCAATACCAACAAATTTTGAATGTAAAATGTGGTATATTGGGAGTGTTAAAACCAATGTACCTATTTTTTATGCAAAAGTCAACATTTTTGTTGACTAATGAAGGGAATAGTAACACCAAAACTTGAAATTCAAAAATTGTAAAATTCAAAAGTATCAAATGCCCTAGTATACCTAACAAGATTGGTTTGGATAGATTGGCATGCCAATAGGGTTCAGTTAGCAGTACTGCACATGGCATTATGCCATTCTGTGATTTCATGGCTTTTAGCCATTCTGAAATTGCATTGATATTTGGCCTTGTGCCTATTGTTATTATAGCTTATTAGCTGTTTTGTTGCACACCGGGAGATGCATATGTGACCGATGGTGTGACGACCCAAGTTACTAGATACCCAAAGTGCGGTTTACCGCTTATCCAAATTCCGCCCAAAGATAGGTTACTTGGGCAACCAAAAATGAAAGTGGATAAATTTAATGAAATAATGAATATAACAAGTACAAAATAAGTAAGACTACAAATACTCATTGAAAATTTATTTGCAATAAGACACCGATACATTCACTGCATATTTACTTCCTGTTATTTCTTTTTATTTTATTATTGGCACCACTAAGCATTATTGCTTAGCACGTTGCTTTTGCCATGCGTAGGTTCTGGAGATACTGACCAAGAGTCCAGTAGACCACAGGCTGGGTGAGACCTCCTGTAGTTCTGCATAGTGTCCGTCTCACCTCACCATCTTCAGTGCATTGGTAGGACACTAGGTTTCATTTTGGTATTTTGTAACTAACTTTTATTTTCTTTTGTGTAATTGAAACTTATGTAAAGTATTTTGATGTTCATGTAAATAATGGAAATTGTGTTTGTGAATGGAAAAGTGAATATTTATTTATGACTTTTACATGATTATTACATGAGATGAATGATTGAGAAATGGAAATTTTGTTGAAAAACATATTGAGATTTTGATATTGGAGTTTGAGAATGATTAAATATGATTATTGGAAGTGTTTTTCATAGGTTCCGAAGAACTGTTTTCTCCATTTTTAGCCGGTACTCTGCCGGATTTTCTATAAAATTCTCAGAACCTCAAATAAATTATAATTTCAATAAATGACTTAAATGAATTATATTTCATAAAGTGTATTCAAAACTATGATAAAAGTAAATTAAGGAAGAATAAAAATGATTGAGATAAAGTAGAGTGTTCCGGTACACCGTGTGACATATCTTACTCGAATATACTGTAGACGGGTAAAGGGTGTCACAAAGAACACCTATGGCAGCCCTTGAACAGATTCTAAAGCTTTTTCTATTAATTAGAAAATGAAGTTTTGCCTTTTAAGAGATTAAAGATGTAAACAGGATACTAGAAACAATTTCTAGTATTTTCAATTCAAGAGATTGTTTGCTAATCTCTTAGAATAGATGAGAGAAGAAGATGAAGAGAAGGGGAACCTCTTGGGTGGCGGCACTAAAGAGAGTAGCTGAAGATGAAGAGAAGGGGAACCTCTTGGGTGGCAGCACCAAAGAGAATAGCTGTTGGTTGTGTTGTTTTCTTTTCATAACAACACTTACATAGCTAGGTTAACACATTAAACCCTTGCCACATGTCACCCTCTGTTGGGTTCTAGGTTTAATTGACCCAATCACATTGTGCCAACTGTCAAAACTATATTTAATCTTAATTTTAATCATCTTACATAATTAAAAGACATTTGGCAAGCTTATATATAGTGCCATGTGTCACCATCTCATGGTGCGTCATGTCACCCTGTGAAATGACCAAAATGCCCCTGTGTCTTAATTTTGAGTTCTCAACCCAAAATAATTATTTCTCTTCTTCTAATCAATTTATATCAAATATAAATTAATTAATTAATCTTTAATAATTAATTTCTCATTAATTAAATTCATATTTAAACACTTTAAATATAAATTTAACTTATGCTGTACATCCAATAACCTAGATTTGGTTTCAAGTCATGCTAGAGATTTTACAATCTAATTGCAAACCAAACCTATTTAATTAATCAATTAAACTCTTTAATTAATTAATTAAATCATTTTTAATTAGGTGATAACTTGTGTATGTGTGTGACTTACTAGGCTCATCACTAATTGGCAATGAGATATGATATCAACTCTTAATATCATCAGAACTCTTTCTTACCATAAATGATTTCTCTAAATCATTTTATACACCTCACAGACCATGGTTAACACCTATCATAGCATGCAATCGCTACCCAATCAGTAATAAGGTTTACCTTAAATGAACCTATAATCATATGTTACCATGCACTAGAATCTCTTTGTTACAAAATCCCAACTCAAGCAGAAGTCATGGTTTATGTCAAACTCTATTTGCTATGAATATTATGTTCTCTTTTAATTCCAATTCTTGATTAAAAGATTTTCTCATCAGAAACTCTTTTCTAATTAAATCTATCTGTCCTGGTTAGGAACTTGAAACATCAAGAATAATTAAATGAACAAATGATTTTATCTCCATTTACTTAGAGGAACAGATTCCATCTTAATCAACACTTACCTCCATATATAACTAGTAAGAGCAAACACATGCCCATATACCCATACACAGTACAAGTATGAAAGTAGTATCAAACTCAAACCACCTATATGCAAGATAACTATGCTATCTCAGGTTTAAAGATTATATGTACTGATATGATTCATGACAATGCATTGACAAGAGAAAACTCCATTTGCTTGTCATAAGTGTCACTTGTTCGGCCTACTTATCATGTATAAGTGTCTATCATGTTTGTTATATGGCATGAGACTCACCATTCCATCTTATTTATGTCTTATATAAATAACTTGGGAACAAACATGAATACAATCTTTCTGGATAAGTCATGTCCTTATTATGAAGTATCCTTGGTTGTGAACCTATTTATGATACTTTGTACTAGAAATATTGTCACTCATATTAATAACAATTTAAGAATAGAATTTCTAACAAAATATCAATGGACCTTTTCTATTACACATAAATATATTATGTAAATGGATAAGTGGAAATGCCTTTTATTAATAAAAACATGTACAAGATACATACTAAATGATATGCTCTAGGGCATACTACTAATAATCTCCCACTAGCACTAGAGCCATTCATTACAATATCTTAGACCCATCTTCTCAAGATGTCGGTATAGCTGAGTCTGTGACATAGGTTTAGTGAATGGATCAGCTGGATTTTCAGCTGATGCTATTTTCTGTATGGCTACATCACCTCATCCTACTATTTCTCTGATAATGTGGTAGCGCCTTTCTATGTGTTTGGATTTTTGGTGAGACCTTGGTTCTTTAGCCTGTATGACTGCTCCATTATCACAGTGTAGTGGAACTGCTGACTCAATGGAAGGAACTAGTGCAAGTTCTATCACAAACACCTTTATCTAAACAGCTTCCTTTGCAGCATCTGATGCTGCAATATACTTAGCCTCTGTAGTGGAATCTGTAGTCATGCTCTGTTTGGAACTCTTCCAACTGACTGCACCTCTATTACAAATGAAAACATAGGTAGACTTTCTATCATCGATATCTGATTGGAAATCAGAATCACTATAACCATCCAATTGCAAGTCTCTATGTCACACCCTACCCCTCTGTAAGGCATAACATGATCTCGTAGTATACCTAAAGAATTACCAACTTCGTCCACTGATAATCCATTAAATACACTACAAGGGATTTTAAAACTTTTCTTACTTCTTTTACAGTGGTGAGCACTATTTACAGGTGTTAAAAAAAAAATTTTTCACCTTAAGTGAAAGAGCTAACACATTTGGACTATTAGTAATTCCTGTAAAAATTTTGGCATAGTGCCATCTGTATTTTGGATAAAACAGTTCTTCAAAAACCTATAAAAAACACTTCAATATTTATCCCAATCTCAACTTCAACAGTTAAACAACAAAATATATTTCTCAACTCAAATCCATAATTTTTTTTTTCAAAGACTGAGATAAAAGAAATATAGTACAATTTTTTTACATGCCAAAATAACTCATAATTTATTTTACAACTTCAATGTACAATTTTAATTTACAACTGCTCAAAACCAAGAACAATATATACATACAGTGAACATACATTACAGTACAAAATGCAAAATGTGGTATACTCAATATACCCGATGATCTCTCGCTGAATGTACTAACAGCCTAGTCTGCTGCCCTGTCCGTCTGTCTACCTGCAAAAGCAATGAAAAGCTATCGCTGAGACAATGTCTCAGTGGTGCACAACATTAACCAAATACAACTTTAAATCACAATTCATAAATCATATAAATGATGGATACGTAAAACCATAGGTAAATTCAAGACAATGAATGTCATAAGGAATTTCACACAATATCACAATAAATCTCAGTAATCAAAACGTAGTTTAATTCAAAAGACAGTGAATGTCAATAAGAATTTAAACTCCATTTCACCAATTATCAAAGCTCATAATAACATAATTTAGTCGAATAATTTAAGAACATAGTGTTGCCAATTCATTCACAACTTAAGCCATGACACAAATTTCCAATCAATGCCGCGTTGTACACCACGACAAAGCAATCACGACCCCACTAATCGAAATCAATGAGGAAGGAAGCTAGCTATATATTGAGTACTCATCCGATCACCTCAACTGGTAAACCAGAGAGGGAGAAAAATAAACGATCACGACTCCATAAATGGAGAAGGAAAATAAACGATCACAACCCCTTAAATGGAGAAGGAATGATATGATACTGTCATGCTAAGTGTGAACACAAAATCAATTCCAAACATTTTATTCAAACGATTCGTGAGAATCCAATAAATTTCTAAAGTCATAAATTCATTCACAAAATGGCAACACAATTCATAATTAACTTCAAATTTTCACAAATCACACTAAATCAATTTTTCCAAAGTTTCAAACTAATTATAATGCTTTTCAAGCAATAAGTATCCATTCAAACACATTTCCATAATTGAAAACAATAATATACAAATAGTCATAATTTATTTCAATTGAAAAATTCAAAAGAAATAACTGTTGTGCACAAACCTCTGATAATCGCTTCATCGGCCTTGACTCAGTGTTTCCTTCCTTTCCTCGTCTTTATAATCGAGAAACACAATTTGAAGTGTTTCAGTACTCATTTAAACTGTCTCTAATGATAATGCTTGATAATCAATTCACTGAATTCTAATATTTGCTTAGTCAACCTAAGATGTCTACCCTCGATGCATTCTAGGTAAATTAGGTTTTAATGTTATTAATATGTCACATTCGATAGTATTTTAGAGTTGGTACATGTTACGAAGTTCATTTCCGTGTATACTGCATTTTCTTACAATTTGCTAGATTCCGGAATACTAGTTTGACCTAGCCGGACGACCTAGTTCCCTTGGTTTTTGGGTTTTAGTCAAAACTACAAACTTGTAGATCTATGTCTTATGGAATGCGGGGCAAAATTTTAGGTCATTCTGAGTTATGTAGACCAAGTTATGGTCATTTTACTATTGCTGGTCAAAGTGCATCAAAATTGGTCACTTTAGGTCATTTTAGGTTCGGCCAGTTTTTGGACCCGAAATTGTGCAAGCTGTTTGACTTGCTTATAGTCATTTCTGAGCTTTGGTGTCTGCATAAGACTTGTAGATATGGGTCTTAACTATTCATGGTCAAAATTTCAGGTCAATTTGACCAGTTTTGAGTGAGTTATGGCCTAAACACTAACTACTGCCCAAATGGTCAATTTTCAAGCCTCAATTGCACTTAATCCGCATTTGGTAATTTTTCTAGCTATCTTGCAAGCAGAATTTTGGCGAGCTTACTTCATGAAAGTTGGCACATTTTGTGCCTAGTTTCACCTCCAATTGGCTCATACCAATTGGAGCAACACACTGAAAGTTATAGGCCTAAAACACAAACTACCTTATTGCATTTCTTTCATACATATCAAGCATCACTTTTAACACTTACCAAACTTAACATTCAAGCCAATTCTGGTTGTACCATGACCTAAACATAATTCACAACACATTATAGGTCATTTTGGCAGTTTACAATTACATTCAATGTGCACCAATAAGCGCAGAATTTGTCCAACTCAATTTACAACAATTCAATCACCAATTCATGCTCATTTACGTGTCCAACTTCACACCATCATACATGCACTCAAACTGCCATAACCACTATCACAATTCAACACCATTATTTCATAAACCAAGCATGAATTCAAGCATTTCCTCAAGAGTTAACAAACTGCCACAATTGTACATTTACATTCCATTAATTTCCAAGCTTTAAATTTCATTTCACATTTGCATATACTAAGTATACATCACCCAAACAATTTCCTACACAATATACATTTAATCAATCATTTAATTCACCATTTACAACACAAATAAACTGCCTTCAAGGTGTTTCCATGGCTGCCAAAAATAAACATCTCCCTTAGAACATTAAACTCCAAAATTCTTTCCACAATTCAAGTACCCATAACCTCCTTACTAACTTTAATGAAGCACTAACCAAAAACACAAACTTACCACTTTGGAAAATCTTCAAAATCTCCCCAAAACATTGTCTTCTTGATGCCAATCTACTGCCCAAGTGGTGTAGACTAACTTTGATGAAGGAACTTAGGAAGAAATTGGCTTACTTCATGCATGCATGGAGCTTGGCCATGGATGGCCATGGAGGAACTTGAGAGAAAAAGAAGAATTCGGATGGTTCTGGTTTGGGAGGTTGAAGATGGTAGTTTCAGTCCACTGATGCTTAATATGGGTTCCTTAAGAGGTCACTAGTGGAGCACTAACTTGGTTAAATAAGTCATAAATCTTAATTTCCTTAATTTTGCTCATTTGCCACTAATCTTTTATTATTTACATAATGTATCTCAATTTAATTTTTCATGTCATTTCTAAAGTGTTATATTATTTATTTTTAATGGACATTGAGTTCAAAAGGCAACTCGGGGTGTGAAATGACCACAATGTCCCTGTTTGGGTTGTATTCTCAATTTTTCGATAACACCGGGTTTTGTCCGTTTTTCGATTTCTCACTTTTCTTTATACTAATTAATTAATTTTTCTTTGATATTTCTAATGGCATTTATACTTCAATTGATGTCTCTATAAGTCTTAAAAATGTTTTTTAGGTTTCTCCACAGTCCAGGGCTAGTCAACACTCCACGCCGTGACTTTCCAGTGCGGTCACCCATCGCTAGGGTTCTCGGCTCGCTTAACTTGGTTTTATTTCTTTGCTATTATTTTTCCTTTATTTTTCTTGTATTTTCTTTTCTTGTATTTCATTATTTTATGTCTCCTCAATCATAAAGAAGTGTAGTTCTAGGCATCCTAGCTATCCGGACAACACTAGTCACCAGAACAGTAGAACGCACTACCGAACTTAGGGGTGTTACAATTCTCCCTCCCTTAAAATAAATTTCATGCATGAAATTTTATCCAATAGCCATCTTACAATAGTCATATGTTTATTTTCTCCTTTCTATACGATCGTATAATCTTCTTTTCCTCAAATTTGTATAAGATTTTTAACAATCTAGTACAACATTTTTATTTTGTTTGTATAATACCAATCTTCTCTTACTATTGTGTTGTCCAATATTTCGGTTCATGTTCCTTCTTGAATGACCCTTAAGGTCATGTTAGAATCATTTATCTAGTCATTGGTCCTGTGACCATTCTAGTCCATAGTCTTCCTCACATTCGTAACATTTCTTTGTTATATCTGAACCAACTGTTCAAATTTTTTTTTACTTCCATAACTCTTTTTATCAGTCAATATTCTATAACTTACTTCCTTTTGTACTGAACTATAACCTTTCGATATTCTAACTTTTGAGTTTTAGATCCTTAAGTAGGATTTCCAAACTTATTTCTAACAATTAAATTCTGTCCTGGCATAACTATACCAAAACAGATGCCGTTGGCAACCATTCCCATCTAGGTGTACTATCGGGTAGTACGTAGCTCTACACAATAATCTCAAGTTAGTAATCAGAATCTGCGGTTCTGATAAAACATCAAGAACACTGCATAGTTACTACGATACATTCCAATAGATCAGACTTTCCTATCTTTTATCCTTTTCGAATTCACTGATATCCAAACTTATTCTGATTACAATATCCATTAGCAATTACTAGCAGTAACATCCTTGCCCTCATCTAGAGCAATTCCATTACTGCATCTAACTTTTACGTCCTCTTGCCTTACATTAACTAGGCTCGCCAATTAGCTTTATAATTTATGGTGTGTCAGAAAATACTTTTCGCCGATAAACTCTTTCAAAACTAATTTCACTTATTATCACAATCCTTATCTTAAAGGACTAATCACTAATGCATCAAAATTTATTCCCCTTTAAAGGAATAACAACATAACATATAGTTCTAACACTAACATAAAAAAGTATTCAGACTCCAGGTCAAACAATACATAAACAAAGAGTGCCATTCTATATGGTGTTATGGAGATTGGATCCACACCAGGCATAACATTAATTTCAAATTACACCTCTCTTTTCGGAGGTAATCCTGGCAATTCATCAGGAAACACGTCTGAAAAGTCATATACTGTAGGGATGTCCCTCAATGCTGGACTCCCCACTTGGGTGTCTACCACATGTGCCAAGTATGCTTCACACCCCTTTCTAATCATTTTTTCTGTCTAGTGCAGCCGAAATGATGTTTGATGGCAATAACTGCCTCTCCCCATGTATTACCACATCACTGTACTGAGGGAGGCCAAAAGTGACTGTCTTCAGCCTACAGTCAATCACGGCATTATGCCTAGCTAACCAATCCATGCCCAATATGATATCATAATCTCTGAAGGGCATTTCAATGAAATCAGACAGAAAAAGTGTGTCCTTGGATCACCAAAGGACAATCTCTATACATTCTATTAACCCTGACCTCCTGTCCTAGTGGACTTGTTACTAGCACCTCAAAGTCCATTTTTGTACATGGAACAACAATGCAATTAATGATGCTAGCACACACATAAGAATGGATAGAACCCGTATCAAATAACACAAACACATCCTGATTAAAAGTTGAGAAGGTACCAGCCACAACATCAGATGTTTCGGCCTCTTTCCTCTGTCTTATTGCATAGATTCTGACTAGAGCACTATCTTGCTCTGAATGTTTCACTGTGCCTTGGCGGCCTGCTGGGCTACCTCTACCCCTACCCCTACCTCTGCTGGGTGGTTGTGAACTTCTGGTGACAGGACTCTGAACTGACCCTTCTGCAGTAGTAGGAGGTGGTCCAACTCTATGACAACTGGTACAGTCCTTGGCAAAGTGTCCTATGCCTCCGTAGTTATAACAGGCTCCTATGGCCTTGTAGCATACCCCACCATGATTTCTACCACATGTTTCACATTGGCAGGAAGGGTAAGAACTTCTAGTTGTATGACGACTGGACCTTGGTGGTCACTGCCTTAATGATCCACCTCTGTTATATCCCTGAGCTCGGGGCTCCTCAAATTCTTTTCTCTTTCTCAAATTACTGCTTAGGCTCTGACCCATAGGTTTCTCTCTCTTCTCTATTTCATGTTGCCCTTGTGGGGGTTGGGCCTATACTTGAGCTTGAGCTGACAGAGTATCAGCCATTTGTTGAAAGAAAGTGGCCATTTGCTGGGCCATTTGTGCAGTAATTTGTACCGGTAAAACTGGTATAGTCGGGCCTTTGACACTTTGTGGAGCTGGGGCCCCAACTAGTACCTCAGGCTCTATCGATTGATCGACTGAACGATCACCCTCTTCCATAGTCAATTCGAGGATCTTAGACCTCCCAAACAATTAACACAAGGAGATTTCCTCCCGTTAGTGCATATTTATAATGTAATGTACTGTATGTATCAAACAATGACAATGAGCAGTTGCACTATGAAGAAAGAATATTCAAATAACATGTGAAAACAGAATTTTAAAAACTTTGCTCTGATACCACTAAAACATGTTACACCCTATCCCTCTGTAAGGCATAACATAATCCCGTAGTATACCTAAAGAATTACCAACTTCGTCTACTGATAATCCATTAAATACACTATAAGGGATTTTAAAACTTTTCTTACTTCTTTTACAGTGGTGAGCACTATTTACAGGTGTTAAAAAAAATTTTTTTTGACCTTAAGTGAAAGAGCTAACACATTTGGACTATTAGTAATTCCTGTAAAAATTTTGGCAGAGTGCCATCTATATTTTGGATAAAACAGTTCTTCAAAAACCTGTAAAAAGCACTTCAATATTTTTTCCAAACTCAACTTCAACAGTTAAACAACAAAATATATTTCTCAACTCAAATGCATAAATTTTTTTTTTCAAAGACTGAGATAAAAGAAATATATTACAATTTTTTTACAAGCCAAAATAACTCATAATTTATTTTACAACTTCAATGTACAATTTTAATTTACAATTGCTCAAAACCAAGAAAAATATATACATGCAGTGAACATACATTACAATACAAAATGCAAAATATGGTATACTCAATATACCCGATGATCTCTCGCTGAATGTACTAGCAGTCTAGTCTGCTGCCCTATCCGTCTGTCTACCTGCGACAGCAATGAAAAGCTATCGCTGAGACAATGTTTCAGTGGTGCACAACATTAACCAAATACAACTTTAAATCACAATTCATAAATCATATAAATGATGGATACATAAAACCATAGTTAAATTCAAGACAATGAATGTCATAAAGAATTTAACACAATATCACAATAAATCTTAGTAATCAAAACGTAGTTAAATTCAAAAGATAGTGAATGTCAATAAGAATTTAAACTCCATTTTACAAATTATCAAAGCTCATAATAACACAATTTAGTCGAATAATTTAAGAATATAGTGTTGCCAATTCATTAACAACTTAAGCCATGACACAAATTTCTGATCAATGCCGCGTTGTACACCACGACAAAGCAATCACGACCCCACTAATCGAAATCAATGTGGAAGGAAGCTAGCTATATAATGAGTACTCATCCGATCACCTCAACTGGTAAACCAGAGAGGGAGAAAAATAAACGATCACGACTCCATAAATGGATAAGGAAAATAAACGATCACAACCCATAAATGGAGAAGGAATGATATGATACTGTCATGCTAAGTGTGAACACAAAATCAATTCCAAACATTTTATTCAAATGATTCGTGAGAATCCAATAAATTTCTAAAGTCATAAATTCATTCACAAAATGGCAACACAATTCATAATTAACTTCAAATTTTCACAAATCACACTAAATCAATTTTTCCAAAGTTTCAAACTATTTACAATGCTTTTCAAGCAATAAGTATCCATTCAAACACATTTCCATAATTGAAAACAATAATATACAAATAGTCATAATTTATTTCAATTAAAAAATTCAAAAGAAATAACTGTTGTGTACAAACCTCTGATAACTGTCTTCTGGTCTTGACTCAGTGTTTCCTTCCCTTTCCATGAGTCTTTGCTAACTGAGAAACACAATTTGAAGTGTTTCAGTACTCATTTGAACTGTCTCTAACGATAATGCTTGATAATTAATTCACTGAATTCTAATATTTGCTTAGTCAACCTAAGATGTCGACCCTCGATGCATTCTAGGTAAATTAGGTTTTAGTGTTATTAATATGTCATATTCGATAGTATTTTAGAGTTGATACATGTTACCAAGTTCATTTCCGCGTATACTGCATTTTCTTGCAATTTGGTGGATTCCGGGATACTAGTTTCACCTAGCCGGACGACCTAGTTCCCTCGGTTTTCGGGTTTCGGTCAAAACTACAAACTTGTAGATCTATGTCTTATGGAATGCGCGGAAAATTTCAATTCATTTTGAGTTATGTAGACCAAGTTATGCTCATTTTACTATTGCTGGTCAAAGTGTATCAAAATTGGTCACTTTAGGTCATTTTAGGTCATTTTAGGTTCGGCCAGTTTTTGGACCCGAATTTGTGCAAGCTGTTTGACTTGCTTATGGTCATTTCTGGGCTTTGGTGTCTTCATAAGACTTGTAGATATGGGTCTTAACTATTCATGGTCAAAAGTTCAGGTCAATTGGACCTGTTTTGAGTGAGTTATGGCCTAAACACTAACTGCTGCCCAAATGGTCAATTTTCAGGCCTCAATTGCACTTGATCCGGATTTGGTCATTTTTCAAGCTACCTTGCAAGCAGAATTTTGGCAAGCTTCCTTCATGAAAGTGGGCACATTTTGTGCCTAGTTTCACCTCCAATTCGTCTCATACCAATTGGAGCCACACACTTAAAGTTATAGGCCTAAAACACAAACTGCCTTATTGCATTTCTTTCATACACATCAAGCATCACTTTTAACACTTACCAAACTTAACATTCAAGCCAATTCTGGTTGTACCATGACCTAAACATAATTCACAACACATTATAGGTCATTTTGGAAGTTTACAATTACATTCAATATGCACCAATAAGTGCAGAATTTGTCCAACTCAATTTACAATAATTCAATCACCAATTCATGCTCATTTACATGTCCAACTTCACACCATCATACATGCACTCAAACTGCTATAACCACTATCACAATTCAACACCATTATTTCATAAACCAAGCATGAATTTCAGCATTTCCTCAAGAGTTAACAAACTGCCACAATAGTACATTTACATTCCATTAATTTCCAAGCTTTAAATTTCATTTCACATTTACATATACTAAGTATACATCACCCAAACAATTTCCTACACAATATACATTTAATCAATCATTTAATTCACCATTTACAAGCACAAATAAACTGCCTTCAAGGTGTTTCCATGGCTGCCAAAAATAAACATCTCCCTTAGAACATTAAACTCCAAAATTCTTTCCACAATTCAAGTACCCATAACCTCCTTACTAACTTTAATGAAGTACTAACCAAAAACACATGTCACACCCTACTCCTCTGTAAGGCATAACATGATCCCGTAGTATACCTAATGAATTACCAACTCCGTCTACTGATAACCCATTAAATACACTACAAGGGATTTTAAAAACTTTTCTTGCTTCCTTTACAATGGTGAGCACTATTTACAGGTGTTAAAAACCTTTTTGAACTGAAGTGATAGAACTAACACATTTGAATTATTTGGAATTTCTATAAAAATTTTGGCAGAGTGCCATCTGTATTTTGGATAAAACTGTTCTTCAGAAAACCTGTAAAAAGCACTTCAATATATTTCCAAATCTCAACTCCAACATATTTCTCAACATAACATATTTCTCAACTCAAATCCACAGTGATTTTTCAAAGACTGAGATACAAGAAATATAATACAATTTTTTTCAAGCCAAAATAACTCATAATTATTTTACAACTTCAATGTACAATTTGAATTTACAACTGCTCAAAACCAAGAACACTATGTACATACAGTGATCATACATTACAGTACAAAATGCAAAATGTGGTATACTCATTATACCCGATAATCTCTCGCTGGATGTACTAGCAGCCTAGTCTGATGCCCTGTCCGTCTGTCTACCTGCGACAGCAATGAAAAGCTATCGCTGAGACGATGTCTCAGTGGTGCACAACATTAACCAAATACAACTTTAAATCACAGTTCATAAATCATATAAATGATGGATACGTAAAACCATAATTAAATTCAAGAGAATGAACGTCATAAGGAATTTAACACAATATCACAATAAATCTCAGTAATCAAAACGTAGTTAAATTCAAAAGACAGTGAATGTCAATAAGAATTTAAACTCCATTTCACAAATTATCGAAGCTTATAATAACACAATTTAGTCAAATAATTTACGAACACAGTGTTGCCAATTCATACACAACTTAAGCCATGACACAAAATTTCCGATCAATGCCGCGTTGTACACCACGACAAAGTAATCACAACCCCACTAATCGAAATCAATGAGGAAGGGAGCTAGCTATATAATGAGTGCTCATCCGATCACCTCAACTGGTAAACCAGAGAGGGAGAAAAATAAACGATCACGACTCCATAAATGGAGAAGGAAAATAAACGATCACAACCCCATAAATGGAGAAGGAATGATATGATACTGTCATGCTAAGTGTGAACACAAAATCAATTCCAAACATTTTATTCAAATGATTCGTGAGAATCCAATAAATTTCTAAAGTCATAAATTCATTCACAAAATGGCAACACAATTCATAATTAACTTCAAATTTTCACAAATCACACTAAATCAATTTTTCCACAGTTTCAAACTATTTACAATGCTTTTCAAGCAATAACTATCCATTCAAACACATTTCCATAATTAAAAATAATAATGTACAAATAGTCGTAATTTATTTCAATTGAAAAAATTCAAAAGAAATAACTGTTGTGCACAAACCTCTAATAACTGTATCTTGGCCTTGACTCAATGTTTCCTTCCCTTTTCCTGAGTCTTTGCAAACTGAGAAACACAATTTGAAGTGTTTCAGTACTTAATTAAACTGTCTCTAACGATAATATTTGATAAGTAATTCACTGAATGCTAGTATTTGCTTAATCAACCTAATATGTCGACCCTCGGTGCATTCTAGGTAATTTAGGTTTTAATGTTACTAACATGTCACATTCGATATTCTTTTAGGGTTGGTACATGTTACCAAGTTTATTTCCATGTATACTGCATTTTCTTGCAATTTGCTGGATTCCAGGATACTAGTTTGACCTAGCCAAACGACCTAGTTCTCTCAGTTTTTGGGTTTCAGTCAAAACTACAAACTTGTAGATCTATGTCTTATGGAATGCAGGGCAAAATTTCAGGTCATTCTGAGTTATGTAGACCAAGTTATGGTTATTTTACTATTGCTGGTCAAATTGCACCAAAATTGGCCACTTTAGGTCATTTTAGGTTCGGCCAGTTTTTGGACCCGAACTTGTGCAAGCTTTTTGACTTGCTTATGTTCATTTCTGGGCTTTGGTGTCTTCATAAGACTTGTAGATATGGGTCTTAACTATTCATGGTCAAAATTTCAGGTCAATTGGACATGTTTTGAGTGAGTTATGGCCTAATACTAACTGCTGCCCAAATGGTCAATTTTCAGGCCTCAATTGCACTTAATCCGGATTTGGTCATTTTTCAAGCGGCCTTGCAAGTAGAATTTTGGCAAGCTTCCTGTATGAAAGTTGGCACATTTTGTGCCTAGTTTCACCTCCAATTGGTCTCATACCAATTGGAGCCACACACTTAAAGTTATAGGCCTAAAACACAAACTACCTTATTGCATTTCTTTCATACACATCCAGCATCACTTTTAACACTTACCAAACTTAACATTCAAGCCAATTCTGGTTGTAACATGACCTAAACATAATTCACAACATATTATAATTCATTTTGGCAGCTTACAATTACATTCAATGTGCACCAACAAGTGCAGAATTTTTCAATCCAATTTACAACAAATCAATCACCTATTCATGCTCATTTACATGTCCCACTTCACACCACCATACATACACTCAAACTGTCATAACAACCAACACATTTTAACATCATTATTCCATAAGCCAAGCATGAATTCCAGCATTCCTCAAGAGTTAGCAAACTGCCACAATGGTACACTTACATTCCATTACTTTCCAAGCTTTAAATTTCATTTTACATTTACATATACTAAGTATACATCACCCAAACAATTTCCTAGACAATATACATTTAATCAATCATTTAATTCATCATTTACAAGCACAAATAAACTGCCTTCAAGGTGTTTCCATGGCTACCAAAAGTACACTTCCTCATTCAACATCAAACCTCAAAAATCTCTCCATAAATCAAACACCCATAACATTCTTACAAACTTTAACAAAACAATAATAAATAACTCAAACTTACCACTTTTGAAATTCTTCAAAACTCTACAAAAACTTTCATTTCTTGCTGCCTATCTACTGCCCATAGTGTGAGGATCATTTTTCATGAAGACACTTGCAAGAAATCAAGGCTTGATCATGGAGAACTTGAGCTCCATGCATGGTGCGGCCATGGGAGAGGTTTAAGAGCTTTCATTCTTCCAAATGAATTTTTCAAGTGGAGAAGATGAATTGCAGAATGTTAGTGGACATTTCTGTCCACTTAGGGTATTATATGGTATATAATAATTTACTTAGAGGTCCACTAACATAGGTTAATAATAAATAATGTTAAACTTTCCACATTCCCACATTAAGTCCCTAATTTTTGCTAACTGAATTAGGTACCACTAATTTAATTTTTCATGACATTTTACAAATATAATATCATGTATTTTTAATGGAAATTTAGGTCAAAAGACCACTCGGGGTGTCAAATGACCACAATGCCCCTGTTCGGGTTGCATTCCCGATTTTTCGGTAACACCGGGTTTTGTCCGTTTTTCGATTTCTCACTTTTCTTTGTACTAATTAATTAATTTTTATTTAATATTTCTTATGGTATTTATACTTCAATTGATGTCTCTTTAAGTCAAAAAAATATTTTCCATGGTTCCCCACGGTCCAGGGCTAGTCAACGGTCCGTGCCATGACTTCCCGGTTCGGTCACCCATCGCTAGGATTTTCAGCTCGCTTAACTTAGTTACATTTCTTTGCTATTATTTTTCCTTTGTTTTTCTTGTATTTCATTATTTTATGTCTCCTCACTCATATCGAAGTGTAGTTCTAGGCATCCTAGCTGTCCGGACAACACTGGTCACCTGAACAGTAGTACGTACTACCGAACATAGGGGTGTTACAATTCTCCCCCCCTTAAAATAAATTTCGTCCACGAAATTTTACCCAATAGCCATCTTACAATTGTCATACATTTATTTTTTTTCCTTTCTATACGATCGTATAATCTTCTTTTCCTCAAATTTGTATAAGACTTTTAACAATCTAATGCAACGCTTAATTTGTTTGTATAACACCAATCTCCTCTTACTATTGTGCTGTCTAATATTTTGGTTCACGTTCCTTCTTGAATGACCCTTGAGATCATGTTAGAATCATTCATCTAGTCATTAGTCCTCTAACCATTCTAGTCCATAGTCTTCCTCACAGTCGTAACATTTCTTTATTATATATGAATCAACTGTTCAAATCTCTGCTTCCATAACTCTTTTTATCTGTCAATATTCTATAACTTACTTCCTTTTATACTGAACTACAACCTTTCGATATTCTAACTTTTGAGTTTTAGATCCCTAAGTAGGATTTTCAAACTTATTTCTAACAATTAAATTTTGTACGGGCATAACTATACCAAAACAGATGCCGTTGGCAACTATTATCATCTAGGTGTACTATCGAGTAGTACGTAGCTCTACATAATAATCTCAAGTTAGTACTGTAATCTGCAGCTTACAGTATAAACATCAAGAACATTGCATAGTTACTACGATACATTCCAATAGATCAAATTTTCCTATCTTTTATCCTTTTCGAATTCTCTAATATCCGAACTTATTATAATTACAATATCCATTAGCAATTACTAATAGTAACATCCTTGCCCTCATCTAGAGCAATTCCTTTATTGCATCTTACTTTTACGTCCTCTTGCCTTACATTAAGTAGGCTCGCTAATTAGCTTTATAATTTATTGTGTGTCAGAAAATACTTTTCGCCGATAAACTCTTCCAAACTAATTTCACTTATTATCACAATCCTTATCCTAAAGGACTAATCACTAATGCATCAAAATTTATTCCCCTATAAAGGAATAACAACAGAACATATAATTCTAACACTAACATAAAAGTATTCAGACTCCTTCAACTTTGCTGGTGACATTCTGTATGGTGTTATGGAGATTGGATCCACACCAGGCATAACATTAATTTCAAACTGCACTTCTCTTTTCGGAGGTAATCCTGGCAATTCATCAGAAAACACATCTGGAAAGTCATGTACTGTAGGGATGTCTTTCAATGCTGGACTCTCCACTTAGGCGTCTACCACATGTGCGAAGTATGCTTCACACCCCTTTCTGATCATTTTTCTGGCTAGTGCAGCCGAAATGATGTTTGATGGCAATAGCTGCCTTTTCCCATGTATTACCACATCACTGTACTGGGGGAGACTAAAAGTGACTGTCTTCAATCTACAGTCAATCATGGCATGATGCCTAGCTAACCAATCCATGCCCAAGATGATATCATAATCTTTGAAGGGCATTTTAATGAAATCAGACAGAAAAGTGTGTCCTTGGATCACCAAAGGACAATCCCTATACATTTTATTAACCCTGACCTCCTATCCTAGCGGACTTGTTGCTAGCACCTCAAAGTCCATTTTTGTACATGGAACAACAATGCAATCAATGATGCTAGCACTCACATAAGAATGGGTAGAACCCGGATCAAATAACACAAACACATCTTGATTAAAAGTTGAGAAGGTACCAGCCACAACATCAGATGTCTCGGCATCTTCTCTCTGTCTCATTGCATAGATTCTGACTGGAGCACTACCTTGCTCTGAATGTTTTACTATGCCTTGGCTGCCTACTGGGCTACCTCTACCCCTCCCTCTACCTCTGCTGGGTGGTTGTGAACTTCTGGTGACAGGGCTCTGAACCGACCCTTCTACAGTAGTAGGAGGTGGTCCAACTCTGCGACTGCTGGTGTAGTCCTTGGCAAAGTGTCCTGTGCCTCCACAGTTATAACAGGCTCCAATAGCCTTATAGCATATCCCACCATGATATCTTCCACAAGTTTCACATTGGCAGGAAGGGTAGGAACCTCTGGTACTCTGCTGACCAGATAGAGGAGGTTTCTGTCCTGAATATCTTCCCCTACCCGACTTCTTGCCACCTCTGCCATGTCCCCCATGATACTTCCTCTTTCCAGTAGGACCACTAGAACTCTGTTCTACTGATTTTCCCTCTTTCTCTGTCTTCTCTGATTTCTTTTTCTCAGGAGCTGCTTTAGACTCAATTCTTTCCAACTCTAGGGCTTGAGAAACAAGTTTAGATAAGTTAGTGTGTTTCAATCTGACCACTTGTAATCTGATATTGGGCTTCAAGCAGGTTTCAAACCTCTTGCATCTCTCCTTGCTGGTAGCAAGTAAACTTACTGCATAATGGCTCTGGCGATAAAATTCCCTTTCATACTCTGCCACTGATCTGCTCCCCTGTTTCAGACTTAGGAATTCTTGTAGCTTCTGGTCTACATAAGCATCGGGGACATATTTCTGTCTAAATTCCCTGAGAAAGTCATTCCATGTTAGCACTGTAGGTTCTGCTAGACTGTGGGGAATAGTTTTCCACCAGTCATAAGCATCCCCCTGTAGCAAAGACACTGAGTATTCAAATCTGATATCCTCTGTACAATGTAACTTCTTGAATACCCTATCCATCCTCTCTAACCACTATTCAGCCTCTAGAGGATCTACTGTCCCCTTGAACTCTGTAGCCCCATATTTCATCAATTTATCATACTGCCTAGTAGGAGACTATGGTTGTACCACTGGTGTCTGTATTGGGACTTGAGTAGGCACATTACTAGCCATTTATTGGAACATTGCAGCCATCTGCTAAGCGAGCGAGGAAGCTGCGATCTTGTAGAGGCTGGTCTTCTTTGAACCACTGACATTGTGTAGGCCTGGGGCATCCCCTTGCACCTCAGCCTCAATAGATTGATCGACTGAACGATCACCCTCTTCCATAGTCAATTCGAGGATCTTAGACCTCCCGAACAATTAACACAAGGAGATTTCCTCCCGTTAGTGCATATTTATAATGTAATGTACTGTATGTATCAAACAATGACATTGAGCAGTTGTACTATGAAGAAAGAATATTCAAATAACATGTGAAAACACAATTTTAAAAACTTTGCTCTGATACCACTAAAACATGTCACACCCTACCCCTCTGTAAGGCATAACATGATCCCGTAGTATACCTAATGAATTACCAACTCCGTCTACTGATAATCCATTAAATACACTACAAGAGATTTTAAAAACTTTTCTTGCTTCCTTTACAATGGTGAGCACTATTTACAAGTGTTAAAAACCTTTTTGAACTGAAGTGATAGAACTAATACATTTGAATTATTTGGCATTTCTGTAAAAATTTTGGCAGAGTGCCATCTGTATTTTGGATAGAACAGTTCTTCAGAAAACCTGTAAAAAGCACTTCAATATATTTCTAAATCTCAACTCCAACATATTTCTTAACACAGCATATTTCTCAACTCAAATCCACAGTGATTTTTCAAAGACTGAGATACAAGAAATATAATACAATTTTTTTCAAGCCAAAATAACTCATAATTATTTTACAACTTCAATGTACAATTTCAATTTACAAATGCGCAAAACCAAGAACACTATGTACATACAGTGGTCATACATTACAGTACAAAATGCAAAATGTGGTATACTCATTATACCCGATAATCTCTCGCTGGATGTACTAGCAGCCTAGTCTGCTGCCCTGTCCGTCTGTGTACCTTTGACAGCAATGAAAAGCTATCGCTGAGACGATGTCTCAGTAGTGCACAACATTAACCAAATACAACTTTAAATCACAGTTCATAAATCATATAAATGATGGATACGTAAAACCATCGTTAAATTCAAGACAATGAACGTCATAAGGAATTTAACACAATATCACAATAAATCTCAGTAATCAAAATGTAGTTAAATTCAAAAGATAGTGAATGTCAATAAGAATTTAAACTCCATTTCACAAATTATCGAAGCTCATAATAACACAATTTAGTCAAATAATTTACGAACACAGTGTTGCCAATTCATACACAACTTAAGGCATGACAAAAATTTCCGATCAATGCCGCATTGTACACCACGACAAAGCAATCACAACCCCACTAATCAAAATCAATGAGGAAGGGAGCTAGCTATATAATGAGTACTCATCCGATCACCTCAACTGGTAAACCAGAGAGGGAGAAAAATAAACGATCACGACTCCATAAATGGAGAAGGAAAATAAACGATCACAACCCCATAAATGGAGAAGGAATGATATGATACTGTCATGCTAAGTGTGAACACAAAATCAATTCCAAACATTTTATTCAAATGATTCGTGAGAATCCAATAAATTTCTAAAGTCATAAATTCATTCACAAAATGGCAACACAATTCATAATTAACTTCAAATTTTCACAAATCACACTAAATCAATTTTTCCACAGTTTCAAACTATTTACAATGCTTTTCAAGCAATAAGTATCCATTCAAACACATTTCCATAATTGAAAACAATAATATACAAATAGTCATAATTTGTTTCAATTGAAAAAATTCAAAAGAAATAACTGTTGTGCACAAACCTCTGATAAGTGTCTCTTGGCCTTGACTCAGTGTTTCCTTCCCTTTTCCTGAGTCTTTGCAAACTGAGAAACACAATTTGAAGTGTTTCAGTACTTAATTAAACTGTCTCTAACGATAATGTTTGATAAGTAATTCACTTAATGCTAGTATTTGCTTAATCAACCTAATATGTCGACCCTCGGTGCATTCTAGGTAATTTAGGTTTTAATGTTACTAACATGTCACATTCGATAGTCTTTCTCAACACATTTTCAATTTCATACTCAATCTCAATCAATTTCTCAACACATTTATCAACTTTCAAATTTCAAATCCACTATATATATTTCAATTTTATACAAATTTTATACAAACTGCTCAAGACCCATTTTTACATGCCCATACATTTATGTGCAATATATATATCAAAAGAAATATTTACAATTAGGGTATAAATTATACCCGAACACTTTAGGCTAAATGATCCTCAATCGTTTGTAGCTCAGTCTGCTGCTCCTCTAGTCTCTGTATCTGTGACAGCAATAAAAGCTATCGCTGAGTACTAGGACTCAGTGGTGCACAACATACTAAAATAATCTTTATGCAAAAATAAAATCACATTTATTAAAAAATTTGACTAAACATGAGCATTAAACACAAAACATGAATTATGAGATTTTAATGCAAACCACGTTCATTTCAAAGTATCAAAACACATTTCATAAAACCCACAGTTAAATCATGCCATTCGAAACAAATAGAATCTCAATAACCAGAGGCTAAAGAGAAATCACATCACAAGGCTGGCTAGCTCAAATATATGGATATCCATTCACATCCTCTTCTACTGGCACACCTCAAAACTTATCCAGAGAAGGAATCAAAATTCGAAACTAATTACCCCCACTAGTCGTGCTAGTGAGGTGTTCAAATATATGGTCATGACATTGTGGTTTCAAAACTTATCTTAACAATTTGCTAAACATTGCCATTTCAAATATACACAATAACTTTCACAATTTAAATTAAACATCCTGAATAATATCACAATAAACTTTCAACAATTCAAAGCAAGAGTAAAAATGCATATTTCATTCACTTTATCAATAACTTTTAAGGCATAGTAGTGTTGTGCACAAACCTCAAGCGACTCGTCCCTTAGCCTCGACTCGGTTCCTTGGGTTTCTTTCCGATATTTTTTTCAACTGAAACACACAATTTTACAATGTTTCAGTACTAGAACTTAACACAAATATAAAATAAATTTAGCTTCACATTCACCTAGTTTTAACGTGTTAAATTCGACGTTCTCGAAATTTTTGTGTTTCGGGTTACTATTCACTACACTATTCAAGTCAAATTGTTGACTTTCTAAGGCTTAATAGGTATGGAAATTCCAAATTCACCCACATACCACATTTTGGTCACTAAACTTGTTGGTTTTGGTCATTTTCTCAAAACTTTAGTCTTTTAGGCAAAATTGCCAATTTTCGGTTTTGGAGTCCTAAGTTGCACTATTTCATTGGCCCTTTTACTGTTGGAATTTTGCAAAACTTCCTTCATAGAAAATGTTCCTTATTGTCTTAAGTGTATTCTTATTTTTGGATCACCCCAATTGGAGTTTTGTAGCTCAAGTTATAGCCAAAATACAATTACTGTTCACGTGCACTGTTCATGCTACAATTTAGGTTCTAGCAGATTTTTGATCCAACTTCATTCAATAATTTGATCAAGTTAAGTCCATAATTGGGTCTAATTTCCTTCATTCGAAATATTCTACTACGTCTTAGGTTTCAATCGGTTCAAGAATCGCCTAAATCAGAGTTTTCTAGAGAGAGTTATAGCCATTGGAACTTTACTGCTCAAATGGAAATCTACAGTTTTCCAGGTTCAGTAACTCAACTTTGCTCTATCATTTGATTAGGTTAATGGCATAATTTGGGTTAGTGTTCTTCATGAAAGTTTTATATCTATATCTGATCTAATTACTGGTAAAATTTCAGGTCATTTTGACCTTCCTAGCTCGAGTTATGACTAAATGAACAATTACTGTTCATTTGGTCAGTTTGTGCAGTGGCAGCCTGCGATTTTCCGACTTCGACCACTTTGTTCACTAGGTTTTAGTCACTTTTTGGGCAGGTTTCCTAAATAAAAATTGTGTCATTTAGTGCCTAGTTTCATCCCAAATTGGTCCCATATCCATTGGACTTGTAAAATTTCATTTTTTGTCCCTCAAAGTAGGTTTTTGGTCATGCTTCATAGCCAATACGAATTGGCTTTTGATTCCAACACTTCTAACACATTTAATTAGGTCACAAATGACCATTTCTAACTTTACATTAGGTCAAAAACACCATTTACAAGTTTCTCAAATTTTTGGTCTCCAAACCCTAATGTCCAAAACCCTAAGTTTGTCTAATCCTCACAATTCATGTAATCTAATTATACAATTCACATATCTAACATCTACTCACCAAGATTTCATGTTTAACCTAACTAAATACCATCAAAACCTTAAGGTTTCATGGCTGCCTCATTCTCTCTTCCCTTATTTAAGCATGATTTCCTTTATTTCTAATGCAATTTCATCACACATAAACTTAAATTCATGAATTCAATAAAAATCTAAACTTGAAATTGCACTTACCTCAATTTGTAGATTTCCTAATTCTTCAATTCTCCAGGTTTTCTTTTCCTTCTTGCTCCCAAAGTGTTCCTCTAGGTCTAGGGGTAAGATTTACTTAAGGACTTTAGGGGAATTTATGGTTAAATTGTGGTGTATGAAGCTTGAGAATAAGCTTCCATGGAGTTTTAACAATGGAGAGGGAGAGAGAAATGGGAGACGTCCTTTGAGAAGAAGGACTTTTGATTTTTTTTTTCTTTTCTTTTATTTATCCTTATGGAAGACTCAAAAATCCCTATTAAATAAATATTTTAAGTATTTTTTTTCTATTTTTCTATTAGTTCTTTAATTTAATTCTCGATTTTGAAATTTTCTTTTCTCCGATTTTATTTGACAGTTAGGTCAGGAGTCAGCTCTCGGGGTCAATTGACCAAATTGCCCCTCGCCGGTTCATCCCGGTTTGTAAATAATTCCATATTTCTTTCGGTTCCCTGACCTAATTATTTGACTGACTTAATAGTTCTTTTTCGTGATTTTCTCTTTTCCACTGTGTCCATAAGGGTCCTAAGGACCGCAGCGTCACTTTTTATGGTTCGAAATTTGAGTTTAAAATGACTTCGCAGTCATTCCTGAGAAGGTCACCCATCGCTGTGACTCTCGGCTCGTTTAACTTCTTTTGTTCTGTTTTTCATATTTATACTTAACTAATTGAACATTACTAATTATTTGTATTTGTGGCTTATCTAGTTGTCTTAAGTGTGGTTCTAATCCCCTTAACTGTCCGGACCGACACCCGTCACCGGAATAGTGAAATCTACCAGGCTATGTAAACGGGGGTGTTACAATTCTCCCCCCCTTAAAATAAATTTCGTCTCGAAATTTTACTTGGTATCAATCTCTGAACAGATGTGGGTGCTGTCTCCTCATGTCCTCCTCTCGTTCGCAAGTAGCCTCCTGGCCCGAATGATGGTTCCACAGCACTTTTACCAACAATATCTGCTTGTTCCGTAGCTGCTTCACCTCATAAGCCAGAATCTCTATGGGTTCTTCTTCATATGTGAGGTCTGGATTCACTTCAATTTCCTCTACTGGCAGTACATGAGATGGGTCTGATCGGTACCTCCTCAACATAGACCCATGGAAGACATTATGTATCTTCTCCAACTCTGGAGGTAGTGCCAACCGATATACCAAAGGACCCACTCTTTCCAGAACCTCATATGGCCCAATGAAACGAGGACTCAGTTTCCCCTTTCTGCCGAATCTCATAATTCTCTTCCAAGGAGAAACCTTGAGGAAAACTTTCTCACCCACTATATACACAATATCCCTTCTTTTCAGATTAATGTAGGACTTCTGATGGTTTGATGCAGTCTTAAGTCGATCTCGAAACACCCTGATTTTCTCTTCAGTTTGTTGAACAATTTCGGGTCCAATCATCTTTCTTTCACCCACGTCATCCCAACACAATAGGGTTCTACATTTTCTGCCATACAAAGCTTCATATGGAGGCATCCCAATGCTTGATTGGTAGTTGTTGCTGTAAGCAAACTCAATCAAAGGAAAGTGTGTATCCCAACTGCCCTCAAACTCAATCACACAAGCCCGTAGCATGTCCTCCAAGATCTGAATTACCCTCTCGCATGGCCATGCATGCGTGGGTGGAATGCAGTACTGAAGTTCAATCTAGTTCCTAGGGCTTTCTGAAAACTACCCCAGAATCTAGAAGTGAACCTAGGATCTCTATTTGATACGATTGGATACTAGCACTCTATGCAGTCTCACAATCTCATCAATGTACAACTTAGCCAATTTTTCTAAACTGTAGTCCATCCGGACTAGCAGAAAATGAGCAGACTTGGTCAGTCTGTCAACAATGAGCCATACTGCATCATGACTCTTCTGTGTCCTCGGAAGTCCCATCACAAAATCCATTGTTATTCTCTCCCATTTCCATTCTGGTACTGGTAGTGGATGTAACAACCCAGTGGGTACTTGATGCTCTGCCTTTACTTGCTGACAAGTTAGGCATTTGGATACAAACTCTGCCACATCTCTTTTCATACCCATCCACCAGTAATGCTCCTTTAGCCCTCTATACATTTTTGTGCCACCAGGGTGCATGGCAAAAGGAGATTCATGTGCTTCCTTCAAAATAATCTTCCTCAATTCAACATCATTAGGAACACATATTCTGCCCTGGTGTAGCAGTAGACCATCATCTCTGATTGAGAATTCTGGTTTCTTGCCCTGCCGAACTTCTTCTAACAGCTTCTGATACTTCTGATCATTCTGAGCAGCCATTCCAATCTGTTCAATCAACACTGGTTGTACATGCCATGCAACTGCTGTCTGCCCATCGTCATTAATCTCTAAGCTGGCATGCAATGATCTTAACTCATATACCAAAGACAAAGGAGTAACCTGTAGACTTGCCATAGTCTTGCAACTTAAGGCATCAGCCACAACATTAGCTTTCCCTGGCTGATAGTCTATCAGACAATCGTAGTCTTTTATCAACTCTAACCATCTCCTCTGTCTCAAATTCAGCTCTTTCTGGGTGCCCAAATACTTCAAACTCTTATGATCTGTATAGTTGTAACACTTTTCCCCATACAAATAGTTTCTCTAGATCTTAAGAGCAAACACAATAGCTGCAAGCTCCAAATTATGTGTTGGATAGTTCCTCTCATGTGGTTTCAGCTGGCGTGATGCATAGGCAATGACATTTCGATCTTGCATCAATACACAGCCTAACCCATTGTGAGAAGCATCACTATATACTGTGTATTCTTTACCCGGAGTAGGTAAAGTCAGGACTGGAGCTTCAGTCAAACATTTCTTCAATTCATCAAAACTCTGTTGGCATTTATCCGTCCATTGAAATTTTACATCTTTTCTAAGCAGCCTGGTCAATGGAGATGCCAACATGGAGAATCCCTTCACAAATCTACGGTAGTATCCAGCTAAACCCAGAAAACTACGAATTTCTGTGACATTTCTGGGTGGCCTCCAATTAAGGACAGCTTCAATCTTACTTGGATCTACCTTAATGCCCTCTTCTGATACTACAAGCCCCAAGAAAGATATCTCCTTTAGCCAAAATTCACACTTCGACAATTTGGCATATAGTTGTTTCTCCCTCAAAGTCTGCAGTACAATTCGTAGATGTCTATCATGCTCTTCTGCATTCCTCGAATAGACCAATATATCATCAATGAATACCACAACAAACTGGTCGAGGTATGGTCTGAAGAAAGTGTTCATCAGATCCATAAAAGCAGCCGGAGCATTAGTTAACCCGAATGGCATAACCAAAAACTCATAATGGCCATAGCGGGTTCTGAAGGCAGTTTTAGGAATACTTTGCTCTTGTACTTTCAGCTGATAATAACCTGATCTTAGGTTAATTTTGGAGAACACAGCTGCACCCCTCAACTGATCAAACAAGTCATCAATGCAGGGCAATGGATATCTATTCTTTATTGTCACCTTGTTCAACTGCCGCTAATCAATACACAAGCGGAGAGTGCCATCTTTCTTCTTTACAAATAACACTGGCGCTCCCCAAGGTGACACACTAGGGCAGATAAAGCCCTTGTCAAGCAATTCTTGCAATTGCACTTTCAACTCTTTCAATTCTGCTGGTGCCATTCTATATGGTGTTATTGAGATTGGGTCCACACCAGGCATATCATTAATTTCAAACTGCACCTCTCTTTCTGGAGGTAATCCTGGCAATTCATCAGGAAATACATCCGGAAAGTCACATACAGTAAGGATGTCTTTCAGTGTTGGACTCCCCACTTGGGTGTCTATTACATGTGCCAAGTATGCTTCACACCCCTTTCTGATCATTCTTCTGGCTAGTGCAGCCGAAATGATGTTTGATGGCAGTAAATGCCTCTCCCCATGTATTAGCACATCACTGTACAAAGGGAGACCAAAAGTGACTATCTTCAGTCTACAGTCAATCATGGTGTGATGCCTGGCTAACCAATCCATGCCCAAGATGATATCATACACTCTGAAGGGCATTTCAATCAAGTCTGACAGGAAAACATGTCCTTGGATCACCAAAGGACAGTCCCTATAAATTCTGTTGACCCGCACCTCTTGTCCTAACGGACTAGTTACTAGCACTTCAAAACCCATTTGCACACATGGAACAGCAAGTGAACTGACTATGCTAGCACTAACATATGAATGAGTTGAACCCGGATCAAACAATACAAATACTTCTTGATTAGAGATAGAGAATGTACTAGCTACCACATCAGAAGTCTCAGCCTCTTCTCGCTGTCTCATTGTGTAGATTCTGGTTGAAGCACTTCCTTGTCTTGACTGACCAACTGTGCCCTGACTGCCTGAAGCAATGCCTCTACCTCTGCCTCTTCCTCTACCAACTGACTGTGAACCTCTGGGAGAAGGACTCTGAATAGATCCCTCGGCAGTAGTAGGAGTTGGACCATATCTCGAAGACGGAGCACTAGTGCAGTCTCTTGCTAAATGACCCTTGCCTCCACAGTTAAAGCAGGCTCCAGTGGCCCAATAGCATTCCCCTCCATGAACCTTGCCACAAGTCTCACAGGGGCGGGTAGAATGTGAACCCTGCTTGACTGCTGACTAGACCTAGGGGGTCTCTGTCCAGAAAATCTGCCTCTACCAAATCTTCCACCTTGACCCCTGCTGGGTCCACTAAACTTCTTCTTCTTTCCAGAGGTAGCACCAGAACTCTGTTCAACGGATTTTTCCCCCTTGTCTTTCTCTGATTTCTCAGCTTTTTCTGATTTTTCTTTCACTGGGGTTGCTTCTGATTCAATTCTCTCCAGTTCAAGTGCTTGAGATATAAGCTCTGAGAAGTTGCTGTGTCGAAATCCCACAACTTGCATTCTTATGCTGGGCTTCAAACCCATCTCAAATCTCTTGCACCTTGCCTTGCTGGTAGTGAGGAGACTCCCCGCATAGTGACTCATGTGGGAGAACTCCCTCTCATACTCTGCCACTGATCTATTGCCTTGTTTTAGACTTAGAAACTCTTGTAACTTCTAATTAACGTATACATCTGGGATGTATTTCTGTCTGAACTCTCTGATGAAGTCATCCCAGGTTAGCACTGGTGGTTCAGCCAAGCTGTGGGGCATGGTCTTCCACCAATCATACGCATCCCTGCGAGCGCACGCAGTATTCAAACTTCAATTCATCTTGGCAGTGCAGCTTCTTAAATACTCTGTCCATTCTTTCAAGCCATTGCTCTGCCTCTAAAGGGTCCACTGTACCCTTAAATTCTGTAGCCCCATACTTTAATAATTTATCATACTGTCTGGCTGGAGGCAATGGTTGTGCCACTGGTGGTTGGGGTGGAGCTTGAACAGGCATAACCCAAGCCATTTGTTGAAACATTGCAGCCATCTGCTGTGCAAACTGTGCAGGGAACTGCGGCATTTGTGGAGCTGGTGCTGCTGACCCACTAACATTCGGTAATCCGGGCTTCCTTTTGCTCGGCTTCAACGCATCGCTCAACGAGCGACCGCTTCTTCCATAATACCGAGTAGGGTATCTCCTGAACAAGTAACACATGGAGATTTCCCTCCGTTAGTTCATATTCATGATGTAATGCACTGCATGTAACAAAAATGGACATTGAGCAGTTGTACTTAACAAAGAAAGACACAAATTCATAAGTTAAAACATACTTCAAAAATGTGCTCTGATACCACTAAAACATGTCACACCTTACCCCTCTGTAAGGCATAACATGATCCCGTAGAATACCTAATGAACTACCGAACTTCACCTACTGATAACTCATTAAGTAACCTACAAGGGATTTTAAAACAATTTTCTTATTTTTAATAAGTGGTGAGCATTTCTAATAAGTATTTTAAACATGTAATTAAGTTGAAAGCTAGTTGGAAATTTTAGCCCATTTTATTTTTCCATAAATTTTATAAAAATTTTGACAGAGTTCCCTCTGTATTTTGAGAAAACAGTTCTTCAAATACCTATAAAAAGCACTTCTAAAAATTTTTCTCAACAACTGCTTCAATTTCATACTCAATCTCAATCAATTTCTCAACACATTTATCAACTTTCAAATTTCAAATCCACTATATATATTACAATTTTATACAAATTTTATACAAACTGCTCAAGACCATTTTTACATGTCCATACATTTATGTGCAATATATACATCAAAAGAAATATTTATAATTAGGGTATAAATTATACCCGAAGACTTTACGCTGAATGACCCTCAATCTTTAGCAGCTCAGTCTGCTGCTCCTCTAGTCTCTATATCTGCGACAACAATAAAAGCTATCGCTGAGTACTAGGCCTCAGTGGTGCACAACATACTAAAATAATCTTTATGCAAAAATAAAACCCATAATTAAATCATGCCATTCGAAACAAATAGAACCTCAATAGCCAGAGGCTAAAGAGAAATCACATCACAAGGCTAGCTAGCTCAAATATATGGATATCCATTCACATCCTCTTCTACTGGCACACCTCAACACTTCTCCAGAGAAGGAATCAAAATTCGAAACTAATTACCCCCACTAGTCGTGCTAGTGAGGTGTTCAAATATATGGTCATGACACTGTGGTTTCAAAACTTATCTTAACAATTCGCTAAACATTTCCATTTCAAATATACACAATAACTTTCACAATTTAAATCAAACATCCTGAATAAGATCACAATAAACTTTCAACAATTCAAAGCAAGAGTAAAAATGCATATTTCATTCGCTTTATCAATAACTTTTAAGGCATAGTAGTGTTGTGCACAAACCTCAAGCGAGTCGTCCCTTAGCCTCGACTCGGTTCCTCGAGTTCCTTCCTGATATTCTTTTCAACTGAAACACACAATTTTACAATGTTTCAGTACTAGAACTTAACACAAATCTAAAATAAATTTAGCTTCACATTCACCTAGTTCTAACGTGTTAAATTCGACGTTCTCGAAATTTTTGTGTTTTGGGTTACTATTCACTGCACTATTCAAGTCAAATTATTGACCTTCTAAGGCTTAATAGGTATGGGAATTCCAAATTCACCCACATACCACATTTTGGTCACTAAACTTGTTGATTTTGGTCATTTTCTCAAAACTTAGGTCTTTTAGGCAAAATTGCCAATTTTCGGTTTTGGAGTCCTAAGTTGCACTGTTTCATTGGCCCTTTTACTGTTGGAATTTGGCAAAACTTCCTTCATGGAAAATGTTCCTTATTGTCTTAAGTGTATTCTCATTTTTGGATCACCCCAATTGGAGTTTTGTAGCTCAAGTTATAGCCAAAATACAATTACTGTTCACGTGCACTGTTCATGCTGCAATTTAGGTTCTGGCAGATTTTTGACCCAAATTCATTCAATAATTTGATCAAGTTGAGTCCATAACTTGGTCTAATTTCCTTGATATGAAATATTCTACTACGTCTTAGGTTTCCATCGGTTCAAGAATCACCTAAATCGGAGTTTTCTAGAGAGAGTTATAGCCATTGGAACTTTACTGCTCAAATGGAAATCTGCAGTTTTGCAGGTTCAGTAACTCAAATTTGCTTAATCATTTGATTAGGTTAATGGCATAATTTGAAATGGTGTTCTTCATGAAAGTTTTAGATCTATATCTTATCTAATTACTTGTAAAATTTTAGGTCATTTTGTCCTTCCTAGCTCGAGTTATGACCAAATGAACAATTACTGTTCATTTGGTCAGTTTGTGCAGTGGCAGCCTGCGATTTTTCGACTTCGGCCACTTTGTTCACTAGGTTTTAGTCACTTTTTGGGCAGCCTTCCTAAATGAAAATTGTGTCATTTAGTGCCTATTTTCATCCCCAATTGTTCCCATATCCATTGGACTTGTAAAATTTTCTTTTTGGTACCTCAAAATAGGTTTTTGGTCATGCTTCATAGCCAATATGAATTGGCTTTTGATTCCAACACTTCTAACACATTTAATTAGGTCACAAATGACTATTTCTCACTTTACATTAGGTCAAAAACACCATTTACAAGTTTTTCACATTTTTGGTCTCCAAACCCTAATGTCCAAAACCCTAAGTTTGTCCAATCTTCACAATTCATGTAATCTAATTATACAATTCACATATCTAACATCTACTCACCAAGATTTCATATTTAACCTAACTAAATACCATCAAAACCTTAAGGTTTCATGGCTGCCTCATTCTCTCTTCCCTTATTTAAGCATGTTTTCCTTTATTTCTAATGCAATTCCATCACACATAAACTTAAATTCATGAATTCAATACAAATCTAAACTTGAAATTGCACTTACCTCAATTTGTAGATTTCCTAATTCTTCAATTCTCCAAGTTTTCTTTTCCTTCTTGCTCCCAAAGTGTTCATCTAGGTCTAGGGGTAAGATTTACTTAAGGACTGTAGGGGAATTTATGGTTAAATTGTGGTGTATGAAGCTTGAGAATAAACTTCCATGGAGTTTTAACAATGGAGAGGGAGAGAGAAATGGGAGACGTCCTTTGAGAAGAAGGACTTTTGATTTTTTTTTTCCCTTTCTTTTATTTATCCTTATGGAAGACTCAAAAATCCCAATTAAATAAATATTTTAAGTATTTTTTTTCTATTTTTCTATTAGTTCTTTAATTTAATTCTTGATTCTGAAATTTTCTTTTCTCCGATTTTATTTGACAGTTAGGTCAGGAGTTAGCTCTCGGGGTCAATTGACCAAATTGCCCCTCGCCGGTTCATCCCGGTTTGCAAATAATTCCATATTTCTTTCGGTTCCCTGACCTAATTATTTGACTGACTTAGCAGTTCTTTTTCGAGATTTTCTCTTTTCCACTGTGTCCATAAGGGTCCTAAGGACCGCAGCGTCACCTTTTACGGTTCGAAATTTGACTTTAAAATGACTTCGCAGTCATTCCCGAGAAGGTCACCCATCGCTGTGACTCTCGGCTCGTTTAACTTCTTTTGTTCTGTTTTTCTTATTTATACTTAACTAATTGAACATTACTAATTATTTGTATTTGTGGCTTATCTAGTTGTCTTAAGTGTAGTTCTATTCCCCTTAACTGTCCGGACCGACACCGGTCACCGGAACAGTGAAATCTACCAGGCTATGTAAACGGGGGTGTTACATTTAGGGTTGGTACATGTTACCAAGTTCATTTCCGTGTATACTGCATTTTCTTGCAATTTGCTGGATTCTGGGATACTAGTTTGACCTAGCCGAACGACCTAGTTCCCTCAGTTTTTGGGTTTTGGTCAAAACTACAAACTTGTAGATATATGTCTTATGGAACGGGGGGCAAAATTTCAGATCATTCTGAGTTATGTAGACCAAGTAATGATCATTTTACTATTGCTGGTTAAATTGCGCCAAAATTGGTCATTTTAGGTCATTTTAGGTTCGGCCAGTTTTTGGACCCGAAATTGTGCAAGCTTTTTGGCTTGCTTATGTTCATTTTTGGGCTTTCATGTCTTCAGAAGACTTGTAGATATGGGTCTTAGCTATTCATGGTCAAAATTTCAGGTCAATTGGACCTGTTTTGAGTGAGTTATGGCCTAAACACTAACTGCTGCCCAAATGGTCAATTTTCAGGCCTCAATTGCACTTAATCCGGATTTGGTCATTTTTCAAGCTGCCTTGCAAGCAGAATTTTGGCAAGCTTCCTTTATGAAAGTTGGTACATTTTGTGCCTAGTTTCATCTCCAATTGGTCTCATACCAATTGGAGCCACACACTTAAAGTTATAGGTCTAAAACATAAACTGCCTTATTACATATCTTTCATACACATCAAGCATCACTTTTAACACTTACCAAACTTAACATTCAAGATAATTCTGGCTGTACCATGACCTAAACATAATTCACAACATATTATAGGTCATTTTGGCAGCTTACAATTACATTTAATGTGTACCAACAAGTGCAGAATTTTTCAATCCAATTTATAACAATTCAATCACCTATTCAAGCTCATTTACATGTCCTACTTCACACCACCATACATACACTCAAACTGTCATAACAACCAACACATTTTAACATCATTATTCCATAAACCAAGTATGAATTCTAGCATTCCTCAAGAGTTAGCAAACTGCCACAATGGTACACTTACATTCCATTACTTTCCAAGCTTTAAATTTCATTTTACATTTGCATATACTAAGTATACATCACCCAAACAATTTCCTACATAATATACATTTAATCAATCATTTAATTCACCATTTACAAACACAAATAAACTGCCTTCAAGGTGTTTCCATGGCTTCCAAAAGTACACTTCCTCATTCAACATCAAACCTCAAAAATCTCTCCATAAATCAAACACCCATAACATTCTTACAAACTTTAACAAAACAATAATAAATAACTCAAACTTACCACTTTGGAAATTCTTCAAAACTCCACAAAAACTTTCATTTCTTGCTGCCTATCTACTGCCCATAGTGTGAGGATCATTTTTCATGAAGACACTTGCAAGAAATCAAGGCTTGATCATGGAGAACTTGAGCTCCATGCATGGTGCGGCCATGGGAGAGGTTTGAGAGCTTTCATTCTTCCAAATGAATTTTTCAAGTGGAGAAGATGAATTGCAAAATGTTAGTGGACATTTCTGTCCACTTAGGGTATTATATGGTATATAATAAATTACTTAGTGCTCCACTAACATAGGTTAATAATAAATAATGTTAAACTTTCCATATTCCCACATTAAGTCCCTAATTTTTGCTAATTGAATTAGGTACCACTAATTTAATTTTTTATGACATTTTACAAATATAATATCATGTATTTTTAATGGACATTTAGGTCAAAAGACAACTCGGGGTGTCAAATGACCATAATGCCCCTGTTCGGGTTGCATTCCTGATTTTTCGGTAATACCGGGTTTTGTCCGTTTTTCGATTTCTCACTTTTCTTTGTACTAATTAATTAATTTTTATTTAATATTTCTTATGGTATTTATACTTCAATTGATGTCTCTTTAAGTCCAAAAAATATTTTCCAGGGTTCCCCGCGGTCCAGGGCTAGTCAACGGTCCGCGCCGTGACTTCCCGGTGCGGTCACCCATCGCTAGGGTTTTCGGCTCGCTTAACTTGGTTACATTTCTTTGCTATTATTTTCCTTTGTTTTTCTTGTATTTTATTTTCTTGTATTTCATTATTTTATGTCTCCTCACTCATATCGAAGTGTAGTTCTAGGCATCCTAGCTGTCCGAACAACACTGGTCACCTGAACAGTAGTACGCACTACCGAACATAGGGGTGTTACAACACAAACTTACCACTTTGGAAACTCTTCAAAATCTCCCCAAAACTTGGTCTTCTTGCTGCCAATCTACTGACCAAGTGGTGTAGACTAACTTTGATGAAGGAACTTAGGAAGAAATTGGCTTACTTCATGCATGCATGGAGCTTGGCCATGGATGGCCATGGAGGAACTTGAGAGAAAAAGAAGAATTCGGCTAGTTCTAGTTTGGGAGGTTGAAGATGGTAGTTTCAGTCTACTAATGCTTAATATGGGTCCCTTAAGAGGTCACTAGTGGAGCACTAACTTGTTTAAATAAGTCATAAATCTTAATTTCCTTAATTTTGCTCATTTGCCACTAATCTTTTACTATTTACATAATGTATCTCAATTTAATTTTTCATGTCATTTCTAAAGTGTTATATCATTTATTTTTAATGGACATTGAGGTAAAAAGGCAGCTCGGGGTGTCAAATGACCACAATGTCCCTGTTTGGGTTGTATTCCCGATTTTTCGGTAACACCGGGTTTTGTCCGTTTTTCGATTTCTCACTTTTCTTTTTACTAATTAATTAATTTTTCTTTGATATTTCTAATGGCATTTATACTTCAATTGATGTCTCTATAAGTCTTAAAAATGTTTTCCAGGGTTCCCCACATTTCAGAGCTAGTCAACGGTCCACGCCGTGACTTCCCGGTGCGGTTACCCATTGCTAGGGTTCTCGGCTCGCTTAACTTGGTTACATTTCTTTGCTATTATTTTTCCTTTGTTTTTCTTGTATTTTCTTTTCTTGTATTTCATTATTTTATGTCTCCTCAATCATAACGAAGTGTAGTTCTAGGCGTCCTAGCTGTCCGGACAACACTGGTCACCAGAACAGTAGAACGCACTACCGAACTTAGGGGTGTTACACTCTACCTCCGTAGATCAAGAATAAATTCTTAGTTCTTCTCAAGTATTTAAGGATATTCTTGACAGCTATCCAATGTTCCAAACTTGGATTGGATTGCTGCCTGCTAGTCAAACTAACAGCATATGCGATATCCAGCCTAGTACACAACATTGCAGATATTAAACTTCCAATAGTCGATGCATATGGAATCTTGGCCATTTTATCTCTCTCTTTAGGTGTCTTTGGAGATACCTCTTTAGAAAGGTGGATACCATGTCTCACTAGTAACAATCCTCTCTTGGAATCAAACATGTTAAACCTCTTCAACACCTTTTCCAAGTATAGACTTTGGGATAAACCAATTATTCTTTTCGCTATATCTCTATAGATGCGAATCCCAAAAATATAGGTTGCCTCCTCTAAGTCTTTCATGGAGAATGTATTTGACAACCATACCTTTACAATTGTCAACATACCTGTGTCATTACCCATCAATAGTATATCATCCACATATAAGACAAGGAAAGTGATAGCACTGTCACTAACCTTCTTATATACACATGGCTCATCCTCGATTTTGATAAAACCAAATGATTTAATAGCTTCATCAAAATGGATATTTGAACTCCTCAAAGCTTGCTTCAACCCATAAATGGATCGCTTTAGCTTGCATAGCTTGGAACCATCTTGGGATTCAAAGCCCTTAGGTTGTTCCATGAAAATGTTTTCTTCAATGTATCCATTGAGAAAAGTTGTTTTGGCATCCATCTGCCAAATCTCATAATCATAGTATGCAGCTATTACTAATAGAATCCTAATTGATTTAAGCATGGCAACAGACGAGAAAGTCTCCTCATAGTTAATTCCTTGCCTTTGGTGAAAACCTTTCGCTACTAGCCTTGCCTTATAGGTCTCTACCTTTCCATCAGAACGAATTTTCTTCTTGAAAATTCATTTGTTTCCTATAGTTATAATACCTTCAGGTGGGTCAAGAAGATCCCAAACTTGATTCTTATGCATGGAATCAATTTCGGATTTCATAACATCAATCCATTTTGAAGAGTCTATATCTGATATAGCTTCTTTATAGATAAGTGGATCATCTCCATGATCTTCTTCTTTATGAGTAGATAACTCTTGTTCTTCTTCATGAAGGAAACCATATCTCACTGGTGGTTGAGATACCCTAGTTGTTCTACGAGGAATAGTTGTAGATGTTTCATCAATGGGTGTAGGTTGACTAGATGGATCTATATCCATCTGATCTATTGGTTGGTCAGAATTCTCCAATTCTAACTCTATTTGCCTTCCTTTGCCTCCTTCTTGAACAAACTATTGTTTAAGAAATGTCACATCTCTACTCACCATAACCTTTTATGATGTAGGCAAATAAAAATAATATCCAAAACTATATTTTAGATGTCCAACAAATCAACCCTTTTCTGATCTGGTTTCCAATTTATCAGTGTTCAGCTTTTTGATATAAGCTGGACAACCCCAAATCTTAACATGTTTAAGACTTGGTTTTCTTCCATGCCATATCTCATAAGGTGTGGAAGAAATTAATTTTGATGGAATCCTATTCAGAATATACAAAACTGAGTCTAATGCAAGTCCCCAAAAGGAGATTGGCATATCAGTATAGCTCATTATACTACGTACCTTATCCAATAGGGTACGATTTCTCCTTTCAGATACACCATTCAGCCGTGGTGTTCCTGGACGAGTCAGTTGGGAAACAATGCCGTGCTCTCTCAAGTATTCATCAAATTCAGTACTCAAATATTCACCTCCACGATCTAATTAAAGAGTTTTAATACTCTTTCCTGTTTGATTTTCTATTTCAGATTTAAATTCTTTGAACTTTTCAAAGGATTCATGTTTGTATTTCATCAAATACAAATACCCAAACCTTGATTTATCACCAGTAAAGGTAATAAAATAATGAAAACCACCTCTAGCCATTTCCTTAAATGGACCACATACATCACTATGTTTTAGCTCCAAAACATTTTCAGCCCTTAGCCCTTGTCTAATAAAGGGTGATCTAGTCATTTTTCCCTGAAGGCAAGATTCACAAGTTGGAGTAGGCTCAGAGCCCAATGAGGATAGAATCCCCATTTTCTCCAAATTTGCAATCCTATCTTCTGCAACATGACATAATCTTTAGTGCCAAATATATTTTGAACTTGAGTTAGCTTTCACCATGGCATTGCATTCATTTAGATCACTATACTCTGGGCAGTTCCTTTTCCAGTGCCCATCCTTCTGGCAGTGGAAACACTTTCCTTTGCCTCCATCAGCTTTAGTCTTCCCTTTCTGTTTAGCTATTTTCTTACAAGGACTAGGAATTTGAGATTTCTTTTTCTTATTGCCCTTCTTCTTGTTGTACTTTCTAGTAGAAGAAGATGCAATCAAAGCTACTTTTTTTCCTTTATTGCTTGGCATATTCTTTTGGGCAATAACCAGCATGTTGAGTAAACCAGCTAAGGTGCATTCCTGTTTAGTCATATGGAAATTTGTCACAAAATTCCCAAATGACTCAGGAAGGGACTGAAGGATCAAATCCATATGTAGTTGGAAATTCATGTTGAAGTCAAGATGTTCCAGCTGCTCAATCAGCCAAATCATCTTGTGGACATGATCCCCAACATTCTGCCCCTCAGGCATCCTCATGCGGAACAGCTGCCTAGATATCTCATACCAAGCATTTCTGTTGTGCTCACCATACAACTCTTGTAGGTGAAGGAGGATCTCACTCGCACTCTGCATGTTCTCATGCTGCTTCTGTAACTCATTACTCATGGAAGCAAGCATGTAACACTTAGCTCTCATATCATGCTCCTTCCACTTGTCCAAAGTTTCATGTTCCTCTTGAGTGGCCTCTGGAGGTAAGGGACTAGGAACATTTGAATCTAAAACATATCCTATATGTTCAAATTTCTTAGCCAATCAGACACATTAGGTCCTGTCAACCAATTGCAATCAAGTATGCTTGCAAGGATATTAGATGGTGGTGGTTGTTCTGTGCTCATTATTATCAGAAAATTAACTGTAGAAAATAACTAGATTAATTAGTAAATGTATCATGTAATTAACTAAAATGATTATGGTCTTTTAATCAAATTGGTCATCCCACTAACTTAGCAAATCCTATACTTCCAAAGTAGAAAACGGAAATCCTAGTTGGATGGATTTCTAGTGAGTGATTAAATTCTTCAAATTCTATTGATCATCCTAGGGTACATGCATTATTGGAATTACAATAAACTATAAGTGAGTAACTCCTTGCCCATCACATCTCATGTGAGGTTCAATCCTTTACCTAGCCCCTAATGCTCAAAATCTCAGGTACATCCATTATTGACTTATCTTGCATTAGTTAAGTTGATCCCATTGAGCCAGTAATTATGCAAATAATTTTAATGTCCTCAGGTACATCTAATATTGGCCACCAAACCATTTACAAATTTACAACATCTCATGCTTAACAATTATTCTTAAGAATATCTCTTAAATTAATCGTATCTTATGCAACTATTTAAAATTTCTTAAAATAATTGCCCCAATGGAAGGCCCATGTTATAATTACTTTAATTATAGCATTTCCAACTTAATCATTTGTTTGGAAGATTTTATGGCCATCCTAATTACTATTAAGGTCTCACTTTGCACATTATCCATTTAACATGCATATATCATATACTGCATAAATTCACATACATCATGCATACATTCTCATACATCTCATGCATTCATGGAGAATAAATAAATATGGTATGATCATGGACTTTCTAAGGGATTCAATTCTAAGCCACCAAGAATTGAGTCAGGGCATTCCTAGGTGCATTTCATTCATTCATTTTACAAGAGTTGCTGAAGGAGTACATAATCAACACTTGATCTTGAATTTCTCCCATTGGTCCCACCAATGCTCTTGACCTCCTTTAACTTCTTGCAATCCAATTACATAATAATCCTTGGCGTACGAAGGCGAATTTACAAGAACTTAAGTAAATGAAATTACAACCCAAAAATTATAACAAACTTAATAATACATGCCCAAAATAAATTAAAATAAATTAATTAATTTACAATCCCAAAGAAACATAAAAGAAATAAATCCAATCACATTGGTCTTTTATAGTCCATGATCATCCATCATGCATATCACTATTTAATAATTAAATAAAACATACATAATTAAATTACATTGAATATCTCATATTCAACTTAAAAATCCAGATTTGAATATGACTCAAATAAATTTAAAAATTCACATTTGAATCTCATTCAAACAAATTTCAAAATTCAGATTTGAATCACATTCAAACAACCTTAAAAATTCAGATTTGAATCACATTCAAACAATTTTTAAAAAATCAGATTTGAATCACATTCAAAAAATTTTTAAAAATTCAGATCTGAATATTATTCAAACAACTTTAAAAATTCAGATTTGAATATGATTCAAACAACTTTAAAAATTTAGATTTGAATCACATTCAAATAACTTTTAAATTTCAAATTTGAACCACATTCAAACAATTTTTAAAATTCTGATTTGAATCAAAATTTAATTCTGTGATTAAAACTGCTAATTAAACACTTTAATTAGTCATTGGATTGGCCTTAGATCATAAAACAATTGCATAATTAAAAAGCCAAACCTTGCACCACCCATGAAGCCACAAACCTTGCGCACCATGTTGGTGTTCTTCAAGCATGCCGCCACACATCCATTACAACCACCAATGGATAAATCATCTCATAATCAAAACACAAAATTAAATCATATAATCAACAATCTAAATGGCAAATATAGTGGCTCTGATATCAATTGAAGGAGCAGAAGCATGAAAAACACAAGTTTATACTATTGAATTCAAAAATTTTCACCTATGGTCACATGCATCATGCAAGATTTATTTTTATCTATTTGATTTCAATGATAAACAACATATTAAAACTCTTTCAATATGTTTTTGGATCTATATTTGCCATTTAAGGTTTTAAAATTAATCAAATTAATTTTAGAACCCTAGATTAGACCAAGAACAAAAACAAATAATCTCTTGATACACTGCAGTGTATATGCGCCTTTTGGATGCATCTTCAGGACACCAGATGTTGTCCCTCTAGCATGTCCACACCAAGAACACCTATGGCAGCCCTTGAACAGATTCTAAAGCTTTTTCTATTAATTAGAAAATCAAGTTTTGCCATTTAAGAGATTAAAGATGTAAATAGGACACTTGAAACAATTTCTAGTATTTTTAATTCAAGAGATTGTTTGCTAATCTCTTGGAATATATGAGAGAAGAAGATGAAGAGAAGGGGAACCTCTTGGGTGGCGGCACCAAAGAGAATAGCTACTGGTTGTGTTGTTTTCTTTTCATAACAACACTTATATAGCTAGGTTAACACATTAAACCCTTGTCACATGTCACCCTCTTATTGGTTCTAGGTTTAATTGACCCAATCACATTGTGCTAAGTGTCAAACCTATATTTAATCTTAATTTTAATCATCTCACATGATTAAAAGACATTTGGCAAGCTTATGTATAGTGCCATGTGTCACCATCTCATGGCTCCACATGTCACCATGTGAAATGACCAAAATACCCCTGCGTCTTAATTTTGAGTTCTCAACCCAAAATAATTATTTCTCTTTTTCTAATCAATTTATATCAAATATAAATTAATTAATTAATCTTTATTAATTAATTTCTCATTAATTAAATTCATATTTAAACACTTTAAATATAAATTTAACTTATACTGTACATCCAATAACCTAGATTTGGTTTCAAGTCATGCTAGGGACTTTGCAATCTAATTGCAAACCAAACCTATTTAATTAATTAATTAAACTATTTAATTAACTAATTAAATCATATTTAATTGGGTGATAACTTGTGTATGTGCGTGACTTACTAGGCTCATCACTAATTGGCAATGAGATATGATATCAACTCTTGATATCATCATAACTCTTTCTAACCATAAATGATTTCTCTAAATCATTTTATGCACCTCACAGACCATGGTTAACACCTAGCATAGCATGCCATGGCCACCCAATCAATAATAAGGTTTACCTTAAATGAACTTATAATCATATGTTACCATGCACTAGAATCTCTTTGTTACAAAATCCCAACTCAAGCTGGAGTCATGGTTTATGTCAAACTCCATTTGCTATGAATATTATGTTCTCTTTTAATTCCAATTTTTTATTAAAAGATTTTCTCATCAGAAACTCTTTTCTAATTAAATCTATCTATCATGGTTAGGAACTTGAAACATCAAGAACAATTAAATGAACATAGGATTTTATCTCTATTTACTTAGAGGAACATATTCCATCTTGATCAACACTTACCTCCATATATAACTAGTAGGAGCCAACACATGCCCATATACCCATACACAGTACAAGTATGAAAACAGTATCAAACTCAAACCACCTATATGCAAGATAACTATGCTATCTCAGGTCTAAAGATTATATGTACTGATATGATTTATGACAATGCATTAACAAGAGTAAACTCCATGTGCTTGTCATAAGTGTCACTGGTTCGGCCTACTTATCATGTATAAGTGTCTATCATGTTTGTTATATGGCATTAGGCTCACCATTCCATCTTATTTATATCTCATATAAATAACTTGAGAACAAACATGAATACAATCTTTCTGGATAAGTCATGTCCTTATTATGAAGTATCCTCGATTGTGAACCTATTTATGATACTTTGTACTAGAAATATTGTCACTCATATTCATAACAACTTAAGAATAGAATTTCTAACAAAATATCAATGGACCTTTTCTATTACACATAAATATATTATGTAAACGGATAAGTGGAAATGCCTTTTATTAATAAAAACATGTACAAGATACATACTAAATGATATGCTCTAGGGCATACTACTAACAATTTCTTCAACTTTTCTTTGTTAAAGTTTGTGTGGGTGTTGAGATAAGTTGATATATGGAAGAAAAGTTGAAGTTTGGTAAGTTAGGGTGCTGCTCCATTTCGGCAGCCATGGAAGTTAAATATGTTAACTTGTTTTCTTCATGTATTTGGTGATTTGGGGTATTGATTTAAGTGTTTAAATGTATTAAAGTTGATTTCCATGTATAAAGTTTGAATGGTGAGCTTGAAAAGTGAAAATGGAAGTTTGATGTGAATGTGTTACTTGGGCAGCGTCATAATGGAAATTAGTAATGTTTAAGTTCATGAAATGTTGTTGAAGTATTGTATAAAAAATGGCAGCCTATGCGTGTGGAATAGTAGTGTTAAGGTATGTAATTTGATGGTGGAAGTATGTGTGATAATTAGAAGTGTTTATGTGTATATATTATTGGATTTGGACTTTGTGAATTATGATTGCATTTGGTGTATTATGAGATTGTTATATTCTGTCCAAGTTGACCTATAATGTAAGGTAATGAATGGTTATAGTTAGTACCAAAGGCAGAATGGTGTGGGAAAGTGAAGATGTAGTTGATAAATATGTGTTTGATTTAGTGTTGAGAGGCATGTAGAGGTCAGTGTGCAAATGAGCCTATAACCTTAAGTGTGTGACTCTAATTGGTAGGAGGCCAATTGGAGGTGAAAAATGGCACAAAATATGCCAACTTTCATGAAGAAAGCCTACCTAAATTCTGTCCATAAAGTGATGTGAGAATTGACCAAATCCAGATTAGTGACTTTGCAAATCTGAAAATTGACCATTTGGACAACAGTTAGTATTTTGGCCATAACTCACTCAAAACAGGTCCAAATGACCTGAAATTTTTATCATGGATAGATTAGACATATAGCTACAACTCTTATGCAGACACCAAAACCCAAAAATGACCATAAGCAAGTCAAAATGCTTGCACAAGTTCGGGTATAAAAACTGCCAGAACCGGAAATGACCTAAGTTTGCCATTTTAGTGCAATTTCACTAGCAATAGTAAAATAACCACAACTTGGTCTAGTAAACTCCAAATGACCTAAAATTTGTGGCAAAAGTTCACTAAGACATAGACCTACAAGTTTGTAAGTCGGACTAGAAATCAAAAATCGAGGAAACTAGGTCATCCGATTAGGTCAAAATAGCATACCGAAATATAATAAATTACAATAAAATGCAATACACTTAAAAATGGAATTGGTAACTTATGCCAACACTAAAGGACTATAAAATGTAACATATTGGTAACATTAAAATTTATTCCCCTAAAGTGCATTAAGGGTCAACATTATAGGTTGACTACGGAAAACAATAGAATTAAATAAATTTGTAACACCCTTCACCCGACTACAGTGTAGCCGAGCGAGGCGTGCTACATTCAGTGTTGGAGCACCCTATCTTATCTTACTTTATTCCTTTAATCATTTGATCTCGTTATATTTTAATATTAATTATTTTTATACGGAGAAACCAGCGGAGTTTGCTCTATTTTATTATCAGTTAACGTATTTTACTATTTACCTGCTTGAAAATTTCAATAATATTTTACAATAAAAATATCATTCATGCTCATCATATTCATCTCACTTTCAATTCTTGTAATTCACATCTCATTCATATATCTCAATTTAATATTCATTTCCTTTCATGCACAATTTATATATATAAATTGTCAAGTTTCATTAATTTACATGATTAACGGAATTAATTACAGTTCCATAATCTATATTTCAACATACAATTCATTGTTTACATTACAAATAATAACTAATTATAATGTACAAAATATATAATATGATCTATATGGGCCTTATCTACACGCATTGCTGAGGAGGTGACAACCTTAAACACTCTGCAGATCAGAACTCCAAAATCTCTGTTTGCTATTCACTGGGCTTTAACTTCAGTACCTGCGCGAGGAAACAAATCCATTGTGCTAAGCATTGCTGCTTAGTGGTACAATAATATAACAAGGAAATAATATAACAAGTAAAAATAATTGGAGCATATTTTTCTATACTCAATAATTTTACTGGGTTCATGTGAAATTTTCCATACAATATATCTTTCATCATTTATGTTGCTCTCTAGAATCACTTCTTTCATAAGTTTACAATAATAATTTATATAATGTACAAATAAATCTAAAATTTATACTTATACTTATATTCTTATGAAAGTCACATTTGTAATGTTATTTAAGTTATAATTCTTTTACTAGTCATTTTATCACTTCCTTGATACTTTCTAAATTGTTACAATCATTTCGAAATATTTAAAATTGATAGAACTAATTTAATTTACTTCAAACCCTTCTAAGAAACAAATTTTTGGAGCTAATCTAATTTATTTCATAACTTCTTACTCATTTATTTGCTTTCTAGTATTTTTAATTGCTAATATTCGCAACTTATTTTAATAAATTAGACTGTCCAAGTAACCTATGACAGGCTGACTAAACTAGATAACGGGTCGTTGGCACTAGGCACTGCGGTGCCTCGGGCCGTTATACCATGGGACGCTAAATGTCAACCACGTATGCAGTCAGTATGGCTAAAAAGCCATTATAACACATAATCGGGCATAAAAGCTATATTGTGGGCATAAAGCCATGAATGCGGGCATAAAGCCATGAATGCGAGCATAAAGCCATGAATACGGGCATAAAGCCATGAATACAGGCATAAAGCCTTTCGTAGTACTGCTAAAATAATACCCTATTAGCATGCCAAACTATCCAATCTGACACACATGTCTAGGCAATACAAGGGCACATAATATCATTAAATATTAATATATTGTGTTTTATGACTTCATTATTTCATGATAAATTTCAATTATAATTTATACATTCATTTGATCATTTATATGATCACAATTCACATCAATTATCCTTTATACCATTGTACTCAAAGTACTTTTCCTTTCTACAGTAATGAGAACTAATGTCTCATTCATACATTAATATGGTTCATTTATTCATTCAGTATGTTATTCATATTGATCACAATTCTAAACAATGGTTCACATGCACCGTTGTACTCAAAACATTTTTCCTTTCTCATTTATACATTCAAAAATCTACTTATGTAATTACAAATTTTATATTTCAAGTTGAGTTACTAATATTTTATAAATTCTATTTGTGATGGGCATATAAGCCCTAACTATCTATTCACATCAATTAGGTGACTTATTTTTCATGTTTCAAGTAATCCATAAATATTTCATGGATTTCAAATTTATGGCCTTAATTTCCCTTTAACAATTTTGACTAGGATGCATAGTCCACATTTGTCATATAATTCTAAGCATTTAAGCTTAGAATTGGTTATAGGTCTTCATCTTAGTTTGCTAATCATTTTGATTACTATTCACCATACTAGTCAACCAAAATGTTGACTTTTTCATACTTAATGGATATTTTAATTCTAATTACACCAAGATCCCACATTTTGAGTTTTACATTTGCTAGTTTTAATTGCCAATTGCAATTTAAAGTCCCCTAGATACATTTCTAAATTTTCAATTTTGATTACCTAAGTTTATTGTTCCATTAGTCAATTTTACAGTGGAAACTGGGCTAACTTTTCCTCATTAAAGTTGTTCCTTTTTGTGTTTTCTTTAATTCCCTTTTTGAATCACTTCATTTGGAGTTTTGTAGCTCAAGTTATGGTCATTTTACCATAACTGGCCGAAGTAACCTGTACCCAGAATTTCTGGACAATTTGGTTCTGCTAGATTTGGTGTCCTAACATGGACTAGCAATTTGAATTAGTTAGGTCCAGAATTTGAGTTTGTGTTCTTCATGAAAGTTGTAGTTCTATGTCTCAGATTTCTACTGATCAAATTTCAGATCAATTAAACTTTTCTGCACTAAGTTATGACCATTTGAATAAACACTGTTCATTTAGTCATTTTCCAGGGACAGCATATTGGTCACCCAGATTAGGGTAATTTTAAGGTCAACTTAGTTTGGTTTTTTGGTCAGTGTTTCTTCACCAAAGTTGTGCCATTATGTGTCTATTTTCATGTCCAATTAACCTTGTACCAATTGAACCTACACAACTCAAGTTACAGCTGCCCAAACATGTTAGACTCACATCCTGACCTGCAGTGCACACTGGACATCATACATAACCTCAATTCCAAAGGCATAATTCACTTCATTTCCTCATCATACACAGCCAAATGGTCACTAATTGACCATTACAACTTCCATTGACCAACACATAAGCAAACCCTAGGTTTGCTCCAAACCCTAACTCCAAAATTCCAATTTACTCAAACATCATGCTATCAAATGTTCTAATCATCAATTTCATGTTCAATTGCATCAATTCACAGCTATAATTCACTTGAATCATTGAAACTCTAAAGTACCCTAGGCTGCCAAAATTGAAGGTTTTTCATACTTACATAATTTATTTTTTTTCTTCCAAAACTAACACTCAATTCATAATCTACACAAGGTAAACTCATGGATTTATGGAAGAAGTAGCACTAACCTTGACTTAGCCAATTCCCAAGGCTTGAAAACTCCAATTTTTCTCTTCCTTTTTGCTGTCCAAGTCTTGCTCTAGGTGTGAGGAGAAGTTTCTGTGAAGGGAAGCTAGGGTTTGAGGTGGTTTTGGGGGTAGAACACAAGCTTGAAGTGTGCTCCAATGGAGGTTTCTCTCTTCTCTCTTTCTCTTTTCTCTTTGGTCCAGGAATAAGAAGAAGAAGGCTACTAGAATTGTTTCATTTTTATCCCATTTTTATGTCATTTTTATCCCTTTTAATTTGCTTGTCAAATAGTGATTGGGTGGAGAGTGTTTAATGACATCATATGATGTCATAATCCCTAATTTCTTTCATTTTCTTTTCTTCTTTTCTCTACTCATTTTGAATTCAATTTTTAGCAATATTTATTCATATTTTAGATCATAATCATTATTTACTTAAATGGACAAGTCAGCCAAAAATCATATCTGAAGATGAAATGACCAAAATGCCCTCCATTTGACTTAACAGACCAAAATTGTCTGTGCTGATTGAAAAATTTTTCTAAACCTTTTCTTAGCATTATAATGCCATAGTACCCTCAATGACTTTTCTCTGGAGTCTCAAAAATTATTTTATGAATTTTCTATCGGGTTTAGGGCCTTTAGCTGTGAAGACCGCAACTTCCCACTGGGTTACCCATCGCTAGAGCACCGGCTCATTTAACTCGACTGTATTTTATTTCTAAAATTTTTTCTAAATTTTTCTTATTAATATTTGGATTTATTATGGTTCCTCACTTTAGTTTAAATATTTTTCCAGACGTTCTAGCTGTCCGAACTAACACCAGTCACCAGAACAGTAGAATGTATGGAGTTGCTACAGTGAGGGTGTTACAAAATTAATTATTGAACCTTATTGTTAGAGACAGTTTAAATGAGTACTGATGTAACACCCCTATGTTTGATAGTGCGTTCTACTGTTCCGGTGATTAGTGTTTGTCCGGACAGCTAAGATGCCTAGAACTATATTTAAATGTTAGTGAGGAGACATAGAATAATGAAATACAAGAAAGGAAAATCAAGAAAAACAAAGGAAAAATAATGGCAATGAAATGAAACTAAGTGAAACGAGCCAGCACTGCAGCGATGGGTGATCGCATGGAGAAGTTACGACACAGGCAATAGCCGACCCTAGGACTGCAGGAAACCCTCGGAATTTAGTTTTGAGACATAATTAAAGACTTCTTGAAGTATAAATATCATTAGAAATATCAAAGAAAAATTAATTAATTAGTACAAAGAAAAATGAGAAATCGAGAAAATGACAAAACTCGGTGTTACCAAAAATCAGGAATACAATCCGAATAGGGGCATTGTGGTCATTTGACACCTAGAGTTGGCTTTTGACCTAAATGTCAATGAAAAATAAATGGTATTACATTTGGGAAAGTCAAATGAAAAATGGAATTAAAGATAAAATGTAAATTAAGAGAAATTAAGGTTAAAATTGCAATTTTTGAAACCTTAGATTATAATATCATTAATCTAGGTTTAGTGGAGCACTAAGTGGATACATTAATACTTAAAATGAGGGCTGAATCTTCCACTCACTTCATCATCCTCACCAAGCTCTCCCATGGTTGAAAATGGTGTCCCACCTTTCCTCCATGGAAACCACCCATGCAAGCTTGAGATCACCTTCATTTCAAGATAAACTCTTGAACTTCCTTCATTAATCTTTGCCTACAGACCTTGGGCAGCAATAAGGGAGAAAGAAAGATAAGTTTTGGTGGAGTTATGAAGAAGTCCAAAAGAGGTAAGTGGTTATTTTCAATTCTTATTTCATTAAAAGTGTAACTAAGGTTGTGGGTAGTTGAATTATGGAAGAATTTTTTAGGTTTGATGAATTGTTGGTGATCGAGCATTTTAGCAGCCATGGAACTTCATTATGTACAGCTTGTCTTTGCATGTAAATGGTTGTTCAGATGTTAAATTAAGTGTTTAAATGTATTGGAGTTGGTTTTCATGTATAAAGTTTGATTTGTAAGCTTGAAAAGTAAAAATGGAAGTTGATGTCTATGTGTAATTTTTGGGCAGCCTCAAATTGGAAATTGATAAGGTTCAAATTCATGAAATGTTGTTGAAATATTGTACAAAAGAATAGCAGCATATATGTGTGTGGAATCATAGTGATAGGTATGTAATTTGATGATGGAAGTTTGTGTGATAATTAGAAGTATTTATGTGCATATATTGTTGGGATTGAACTTGTGAATTGTGACTGCATTTGGTGTATTTTGGAAGTGGTTATATTCTGTCCAAGTTGACCTATAATGTAGAGAATTAAATGGTTTTGGTTAGTGCCAAATGCAGAATGGTATGGAGAAGTGAGGAGGTAGTTGGTGAATGTGTGTTGGTTTAGTGTTTGGAAAGCATGTAGAAGGCAGTGTGCAAATGGACCTATAACCCTAAGTGCGTGACTCCAATTGGTATGAGGCCAATTAGAGGTAAAACTAGGCACAAAATGTGTCAACTTTCATGAAGAAAGCCTACCTAAATTCTGTCCAGAAACTGACTTGAGATTATTATGTAGAGCTACGTACTACCTAATAGTACACCAAGATGAGAATAGTTGCCAACGGCATATGTATTGGTATAGTTATGCTAAGACAGAATTTTATTGTTGAAGATGAGTTTTGGAAATCCTATTTAGGGATTTAAAACTCAAAATTTAGAATATCGAAAGGTTATCGTTTAGTACAAAAGGAAGTAAGTTGTAGAATATTAATAGATAAAAAGAGTTGTGGAAGTAAAAATTTGAACAGTTTATTCAGATATAACAAAGAAATGTTACGAATGTGAGTAAAATTGTTGACTAGAATGGTCAAAGGACCTATGATTAGATAAGTAATTCTAACATGACCTCAATGGTCTTTCAAAAAGGGAATATGAATCGAAATATTAGACGGAACGATAGTAAGAAAAGATTAGTGCTATATAAACAAAGTAAATGTTATATTAGATTGTTAAAAATCTTACACAAATTTAGAGGAAAGAAGATTATACGATTATATAGAAAGGAGGAAATAAACATGTGAATATTGTAAGATGACTATTGGGTAAAATTTCACAGACGAAATTTATTTTAAGGGGGGGAGAATTGTAACACCCCTATGTTCGGTAGTGCGTTCTACTGTTCCGATGATAGTGTCTATCCGGACAGCTAGGATACTTAGAATTATATTTAAATATTAGTGTGGAGACATAAAATAATGAAGTACAAGAAAAGAAAATACAAGAAAAATGAAGGAAAAATAATAGCAATGAAATGAAACTAAGTTAAATGAGCTGAACCCGTAGCGATGGGTGATCGCACTGGGAAGTTACAGCGATGACTGTTGACTAGCCTTGGACCGCGGAGAACTCGGGAAAATATTTTCGGGACATAATTAAAGGTCTACTGAGGTGTAATTAACATTAAAAATCTCAAAGAAAATTTAGTAATTCAATATAAACAAAAATGAAAATTTAAGGAATCGGCGGTACAAGGAGTAAATCGGTAGCACCGAAAAAGTCCGAATTTGACCCAAAAAGGGGCATTTTAGTTATTTTTCACCTAGAGTGGACTTTTCACCTAAATGTCCATTAAAAATAAGTAGTATTAAATTGTAAAAATTTAATGAAAAATGAAATTAAGTATAAAATGTAATTTAAGGAAAAAGAGGGCATTAGTGCAATTATGGAGAATTTGAATTATTTAATTAATTCAATAAGGTTAGTGGAGCACTAAGTGGACTATATAAGCCACATAAGGACCATAAAATCTACATTAAAACTTCATCTTCTTCCCATTTTAAAACCTTGCTGAATTCAAGCTCTCCCATTGTCCTCCATGGCCATCCCACATGCAAGCTTCCTCTCCTCAATGATCAAGTCATGATTCCTATAAGTGTCTTCATTAAAAGTGATGTAAACATCTTGTCACACCCTACTCCTCCATAAGATATAACATGATCCCGTAGTACACCTAATGAATTACCGTACTTCTCCTACTGATAAGACATTAGATATACTACAAGGGATTTTAAAACAATTTTCATGAAATTTAAATCATTGCTTAAAATCTGGTGTTATAAAATTTTTTCAAAATTTCGGCAAAGTGTCGGCTGTATTTTGATAAAACAGTTCTTCAAACCTGAAAAGGAAAACCTCCCAATATATTTTCTCAAATACAACTCCAATAACTTCATTTCAACTCACAATTCAAATCTCAATAATCAAATCAATTCATTTTCAAACCAATCTTATCATAGAGAACATTTCATTGATTACAAGACTCAACATTTATATCATAATAATTTACATTTAATTACATACCAAAATATTTTACAAGAGTTTTTATACAACTGCTCAAATAATTTATATTCATATTATTACATGCATACATCAAAACCTGTGTACATGGGTAAACCTGGAGCTGATCTGAATGTCTCTTCAAAGAAGCTTATTCAATTGCTATATGCTCTTTTCACCTGCGACAGCATACAATGCTATCATTGAGTAGTGAACTCAGTGGTGTACAACTATAATTTAAAATATAGTACAATATACCTTAACAAATATTACAGCGAATAGTTTGGAAATTTGGATACTCATCAAATTCTAAAACTCAAAATATTCATTGCCAATAATATAAATAATTTGTATAAAATGACTTTGATCATGAAATTCAATTTATCAAATCATAACTAACCATTTAAGGTAATTCCAACAAAATCAATTATACATAAATCATAATTGAAATCACAATTCTTTACTATTCAAAAACATTCTTTATCTCGAAAATCATTCTTTATCTCGAAAACCATTCTTAATCTCGAAAGCCATTCTTTATCTCAAAAACCATTCTTTATCTAAAAAACCATTCTTCATCTCACTAACTATGCAAGACTAATCCGAAAGGGCCATCTTCGGGGTGATTCTAACTCCCTATGATCGGGGAGGTCGAATCGGATTCTAACTCCCTATGGTCGGGGAGGTCGAATCATCGTGCACAGTACACACCGCAATAATGAATCTTCTCAAAGGGCCATAACATAAAACTTAGATCTAACCTCTAATAAGAGGAAAATCTAAGCTTGTGCACGTACCATGGTAATCAAAACACAACTAACTCCATTGTCTTCTCAACAAATGAGAGAGAAGGGTAATAACCTAGTCAAGCATCTATAGTGAGATATAAAACAACATCACAATCTTTTTAGTGAGCATAAATCACAATACAATTCGATTAAAAGTTAATTCCAATATCCAATAATTTTTATGCTTATCACAATTCAAATCATAAATTTGCATTTTTCCATATAAATTGCCCATCACAATTCAAAACATGTTCTATCACAATTTTCCAAAACATAATTTATTCAATCCACAACAATGCTTAATACTTGTGGAAATACCATTTCACAAAGCTAAATCCGTACATACTATAACAATTTCAATAATCATTGAATTAAATCCAATGCTTGTTAAACATAATACATAAGAAAAATATGTCATTTAATCATATGAAATATTCAGAACAAAATCAGTTAAAAACTAGTTGTGCACAAACCTGATTTGAGTCGCTCCTAGGCCTTGACTCAATGTTCTTTATGCTTCTCAATATCCTTATCAACTGAAACACACAATTTAAAGTGTTTCAGTACTTAATGAATTTGCTTCTAACCATAAAATCTAATATCTAAATTTTCTTGGTACTATTCCCTTTAATTTATTTCATTAGTCAACTTATAATGTTGACCCTTGATGCACTCTAAGTGAGTCAATTCCAATGTTACCAATATGTCACATTTTAGAGCCCTTTAGTGTTGGTACATGTTACTAAATTCATTTTTAAGTGTATTGCATTTTATTGTAATTTATCGGATTTCGATATACTATTTTGACCTAGCTGGACGACCTAGTTCCCTCAGTTTTCGGGTTTTGGTCCAAACTATAAACTTGAAGGTCTATGTCTTATTGCACGCGGGGCAAAATTTCAGGTCATTATGAGTCATGTAGACCAAGTTATGGTCAATTTACCAATGCTGGACAGAATGCACCAAAATGGTAACTTTTTGTCATTTTTAGGTCATTTTTGATTCGGCCAGTTTTGGTACCTGAACTTGTGCAAGCTATTTGGCTTGGTTCTGGCCATTTCTGGCTTTGGTGTCTTCATAAGAATTGTAGATATATTTGTAAACTATTAATGGTAAAAATTTCAGGTCATTTGGACCTGTTTTGAGTGAGTTATTGCCAAAACACTAACTACTGCCCAAATTGTCAATTTTCAGGCTTTCAAGTCACTAATTCGGATTTGGTCATTTTTCAAGTCACCTTCTAGGCAGAATTTTGGTAAGCTTCCTTCATGAAAGTTGGCACATTTTGTGCCTAGTTTTACCTCCAATTGGTCTCATACCAATTGGAGTCACACACTTAAGGTTCTAAGCCAAAACATACACTGTCCTACTACACACTTCTGATCACTTACCAATTACATATTCAACACTTACCAAATTACTTCATGCCAATTCTGGTTTGTACCTTACCATTAACACCTTTAACAACACATTTTTGGTCATTTTGGATAGCTTGTAACCATTCTCAATATGCACACTATAATACAGAATTTTCCAAATTCCATTTACATCATTTAACCACATGAACATGCCCCATTTACATTACCCATTCCAAACCATTATACACATATCCATGCTGCCATCAATAACAACATCTTAAACAACCCTAAACAAGTAAAAACAAGCTATATATACTGAATTTCCATGGCTTCCAAAATGTACATTTCCATTAAAACATCAAACTTCAAAAATTCTTCCATAAATCAACTACCCACAACCTTGGTTACACTTTTAATGAAACAAGAATTGAAAACACTCACTTATCACTTTTGAAGTTCTTCAAAACCTCACCCAAACTTCTTCTTTTTGCTGCCAATGTTTTCCCCAAGCTGAGTATGCAAGGTTTAATGAAGCATTTATGGTGAAAGGAAGCTTGAATCATGGATGCATGGGTGTGGATGTGAGTTTGGCCATGGAGTCTCCCATGGAGTTCATTTCGGCCACTCTTCCAAAGGTTGAAGATGATGGCTAATTCTGTCCCAATTGCTTATATAGGTGGCCTAAGATGAGAGTTAGTGGAGCACTTAGGAATAATTTAATATTTAATTAATTAAAGTTTCATTATTTGCACATTTACCTCATTTCTTTCACTATTTATATAATGTATCTCATTTTAATTTTCTTATGATATTTTTAAAGTTTAATATCATTTACTTTTAATTGAAATTTAGGTCAAAAGATAACTCAGGGTGTCAATGTGACACCCCTTACCCGTCTACAGTGTAGCCAAGCAAGATATGCCACACAGTGTACCGGAACACCCTATTTTAATTCAATCTTTTTTTATTCTTTCTAATTTATTTTTTTCATAGTTATGAAGTATAATTTATGAAATATAATTTATTTAAGTTATTTATTGATATTATAATTTATTTGAGGTTCCAAAAATTTTATAGAAAATCCGGCAGAGTACCGACTAAAAATGGAGAAAACAGTTCTTTGGAACCTGTGAAAAACACTTCCAATAATCATTTCCAATCATTCTCAAACTCCAATAACCATCAACATAGTCTCAAAATTAGCAATCATTTCAAGTTCTCAGCATTAATACACAATTTCATTCAAATTCAAAATCAACTAAAATTTTATGAAGATATTCTCAAATTATATTAATTAACAAATTCTTCAAAATATGTACATCAACATATGATCACATAAATTTACTATTTACATGAGTTTATAATTTACAAATCACAAACTACTACTTAATACAGAATGCAAAAACATAATTTCAAAAGGGACCTAGAGGTCCTACCACTGGTGCACTGTAGATGAGAGGTGACTCTGACGCTAGGCAGATCTGTGACCTCACCCAGTATGTGGTTTGCTGGGCTTTCTGTCTGTCTCTCCAGAACCTACGCATGGCCAAAAGCGATGCGCTAAGCAATAATGCTTAGTGGTGCTAATAATAAAATAAAAAGAACTAATAAAAAAATAAATATGCAGTGAGTGTATTGATCTCTCATGCAGACAAGTTTTTGATAATTATTGGTAGTCTTATTCATTTGGTACTTGTTATATTCATTATTTCATTAAATTTAGCAATTTTCATTTTTGGTTGCCCAAGTAACCTATACTGGATGACTAGACTAGATAAACGGGTAATCTGGCCCTGGGTATCAAGTATCTCGGGCCGTTACCCCATCGGTCACGTATGTGTCTCCCGATGTGCAACAGAACAGCTAATAAGCTGTAATAACGTTAGGCACAAGGCCAATTCTCAATACAATGTCAGAATGGCTAAAAGCCATGAAATAAAATAATGGGATAATGCCCTGTGAAGTACTGCTAACTGAACCCTATTAGCATGCCAACCTATCCAAACCAATCTTGCTAGGTGTATTAGGGCATGTTACTCTTTTAAACTTTATAATTCTTAAAATTTAAGTTTAGGTGTTACCATTCATTTCATTGGCCAACTAAAATGTTGACTTTTGCATAGACAATAGGTACATTGGTTCTAATACTCTCAACATACCACATTTTTCATTCTAAAGTTGTTGGTATTGGTTGCTAATACCTCTTCTAAGCTTAGTGTTAATTATTCACAATTTTCAGATTTCAAGCCTTATGTTTACTGTTTCATTGGTCATTTGTACAGTAGGAATTTGGCAAAGTTGTCTCCATGAAAGTTGTTCCTTATTTTTTCTAGTTACATTTCTTCTTTTGAATCACTCCATTTGGAGTTTTGTAACTAAAGTTATGGCCTAAACACCATAATTCTCCGGATTGGACAGAATCCAAAATTCTGGGAAAAATTGGTTCTGCCAGATTTGGTAACTTAAGTTTGGTTGGCAATTTGACTAGGTTATGATTATAATTTGGATTTGCATTTTTCATGAAAGTTGTAGGTCTATGTCTCAGATTTCTGCTGGTAAAATTTCAGGTCAATTGGACCTTTCTACGCTAAGTTATCATTAAATGAATAAACACTATTCAATTGATCATTTTGCCCAGGCAAAATGCAAGTCACCCTAATTAGGGCAATTTTTAGCCCAACTTGGTTTAGTTTTCTGGGCAGGGTTTCTTCACCAAAGTTGTGCCATTATGTGTCCAGTTTCATGCCCAATTAGCCTTGTACCAATTGAACCTATACAACTCCATTTATGGTTGCCCAAACCTGCTGGACTCATGGTTAGTCCTGCAGGTCAGCCAAGGCAGCTTACCAGTCTCAAATACCAAGCCACAACTCTCTTCATTTCCTTATCATACATAGGAAAATGGTCACTAATTGACCATTTAAACTTTCATTCACCAACACATGAACCAAATTTATGTTTTATGCCTCGAACCCTAACTCGAACAACTAAAATTTTCATACACATACAATCCATAGTTTACAACACCAACATCATGTTCAATGGCAGCCATACACAAAATTTTTAGAATAATTTGGCACTAACCTTGACTTAGGCACTATCCAAGGCTTAAAAAATTCACTTTCTTCCTTTCAAATTGCTACCCAAAGCTTGCTATAGTGATAGGGATAATTTTTAATGAAGGCAAGTTAGGGTTTTGAGGTGGTTTAAGGTGGGAATTAAAGCTTTGATAAGCTTTCAATGGTGGCTTGGGTGTGGTAGAGGAAATGGCTGGAAATGGGGAAGGAGAAAAATCTAATTGCTTTTATTTATTTTTTTTCTCAATTATCCCTTTTTAATAGGCTAGCTTAATTGTGATTAGTAGGGAAAGGATTGATGACATCATGTGATATCAAAATTGTCATTTAATCTCATTTTCTTTCCTTTTCTTCTCTACTCATTTTCAATTTAATTTTTAGCAATATTTATTCACATTTTGTGTCATAATAATTATTTACTTAACTGGACAAGTCGGCCAAAAATCATCTCTAAAGACGAAATGACCAAAATGCCCTCCGTTTGGCTTAATAGACTAAAATTGTCTGTACAGATTGAAAAATTTTTCTAAGCATTTTCTTGGCATTCTAATGTCATGGAAACCTCAATGACCCTTCTCTAGAGTCCCAAAAATTATTTTATCAATTTTCCTCTAGGTCTAGGGCTCCTAGTTGCGAGAACCGCAACTTCCTACTAGATTACCCATCGCTTGGGCACCGGCTCATTAAACTTGGTTGTATTTTTATTTCTAAAATTTTTTTTCTAAATTTTTCTTATTAGTATTTGAGTTAATTATGGTTCCTCACTTTAGTTTAAATATTTTTCTGGACGTTCTAACTGTCCGGACCGACACTGGTCGCCAGAACAGTAGAATGTACGGAGTTGCTACAATGAGGGTGTTACAACTCTTCCCCTCTAATTTAGATTTCGTCCTTGAAATTTACCTGATGCAAATAGTTGAGGGAACTATTGCCTCATCATCTCTTCACTTTCTTAAGTTGCCTCCTCGGTGTTGTGATGCCTCTAAAGCACTTTTACCAGTGGAATCTGCTTATTTCTCAACCCTTTCACTTCTCGAGCCAGGATCCATATGGGTTCTTATTCATATGTCAAATCTAGTTGTACTTCAATTTCTTCCATGGAGATGACAAGTGAAGGATCTGAGCGGTATCTTCTTAGCATAGATACGTGGAACACATTGTGGATCTTGTCCAGCTCTGGTGGTAAAGCTAGCCTGTAGGCCACTGGACCCACACGTTCAATGACTTCATATGGGCCAATGAACCTAGGGCTTAACTTACCTTTTCTTCCAAACCTCAGTACCTTCTTTCACGATAACACCTTGAGAAATACTTTGTCGCCAACCGCATATTCTATTTCTTTTCTCTTCAGGTCGGCATAAGATTTTTGTCTGTCTGAGGCAACCTTCAGATTGGCTTTGATTAGCTTTACCTTCTCCTCAGTCTGTTTCACCCGGTCTGACCCTACTAGTTTATCTTCACCCAATTCAGTTCAGCACACTGGAGTTCTACATTTACTCCCATATAGTGCTTCATACGGGGCTATTTGGATGCTAGCTTGGTAGCTATTGTTGTATGTAAATTCTGCCAGTGGGAGGTATCTATCCCAACTTCCCTCAAACTCAATGACACAACTCCTTAGCATGTCCTTAAGGACCTAACATATATTTCATGTTATTATTATCATTTCAGTTCAATATTTGTATTAGTTCAATTGGTTTTAATTATTTACCTAGATTACTCTTTCTGATTGCCCATCCATCTGAGGATGGAAAGCTGTGCTGAAATGGAGTTGTGTACCCAAGGATTCATGCAACTTCTTCCAGAATCTTGATGTAAACCTTGGGTCTCGATCAGATATGATGGAAAGTGGAATTCCATGCAGTCTAACTATCTCACTGATATACAATTCTGCTAATTTCTCTAGTGAGTAGTCAGTCCTAACTGGCAGAAAGTGTGCTGACTTCATCAATCTATCTACGATCACCCATACTACATCATGCTTCTTCTGGGTTAGAGGTAGATCACTTACAAAATCCATGGTGACCCAATCCCATTTCCATTCATGTATACGCATAGGCTGTGGCAAACCTGATGGAACTTGATGTTCTGCCTTGACTTGCTGACATGTTAAGCATTTAGTCACATAGTCAGCTATGTCCTTCTTCATACCAGGCCACCAATACTGAAGTTTCAGATCATGATACATTTTTGTACTTCTGGTGTGTGCCTTTTAGAATACTGACTTTCAATTCCCCATCATCTGGTACACACACTCTTCCTTTGTAGTACAGACACCCATCTGCTTTCACCTCATAGTCAGTTGCTTTCCCTTCTGAGATTTTACTCACAGTATTCATTAATTTCTCATCTACCTTTTGCCCATCTAAAATCTGCTGTAGCAGGTTTGGCCTCACTTGTAACTCAGCCAAAATAGCTCCATCTCGAGCCAAGGATAGACGGGCATTCAATGATCTCAAAGCTGTGATGGATTTTCTGCTTAAAGCATAAGCAACTGCATTTGCCTTCCCAGGATGGTAGTCCTTCAGGAACTCAATCCATCGCCTCTGTCTAAGGTTGAGCTCCTTCTGGGTTGGCAAGTATTTCAGACTCTTATGGTATGTGTAAATGTAGCACTTTTCACCATACAAGTAGTGCCTCCATATCTTCAGTGCGAAGATAATTGCTGTAAGTTCTACATCATGAGTAGGGTAATTTTGTTCATGTGGCCTTAGCTGCCTGGAAGCATAGGCGACCACCTTCCCCTCTTGCATCAATATATACCCTAACCCACTATGAGAGGCATCATTGTAGACCACAAAGTCCTTTCCTGACATTGGCTATGTTAATACTGGTGCCTCTGTCAACATAGCCTTCAACTTCTCAAAACTAGCCTGACACTTGTCATTCCAGTTAAATCTGACATTCTTGTGTAACAACTTGGTCATTGGAGCAGCTATTAACGAAAATCCCTTCACAATCTTCTGTAATACCTAGCTAGCCCCAAGAAACTTCTGACCTCAGTTGTATTTCTAAGAGGCTTCCATTCCATCACCGCTTTTATTTTCTTGGGATCCACCCCAATCCCATCAGCTGACACTATGTGTCCAAGGAATGCAATCTCATTCAACCAAAAGTCACACTTGGACAACTTAGCATACAGCTTCTTTTCTCTCAAGGTTTGCAGAACAATCCTTAAATGCTCATCATGTTCTTCATTAGTCTTGGAATACACCAAAATCTCATCAATAAACACCACTATGAACTGATCTAGGTATGGATGAAAGATACGGTTCATAAGGTCCATGAATGTTGCTAGTGCATTTGTTAGGCCAAAGGGCATCACCAGAAACTCATAAGGGCCATACCGGGTCCTGAATGCAGTTTTTGGCACATCTGCATCCTTCACCCTCAACTGATGATACCTTGATCTGAGATCAATTTTGGAAAATACTATTGCTCCCTTCAACTGATCAAACATATCATCAATTCTAGGCAACAGATATTTGTTCTTCACTGTCACTTTATTCAACTGCCGGTAATCGATGCACAACCTCAAAGTCCCATCCTTCTTTTTCACAAACAGCACTGGAGCTCCCCATGGTGACACACTAGGGCGTTTGAACCCCTTATCCAGCAACACCTGTAACTGGATTTTCAGTTCCTTCAATTCTGTGGGTGCCATCCTATACGGAGCAATAGAGATTAGTGTTGTACTCGACAGTATTTCAATAGCAAATTCGACTTTCCTTGCTGGTGGCAATTCTTTAGGGAGCACATCTGGGAAGTCTTTTACTGTGGGTATGTCACATAGATCTGGCTTAGCCTGCCTAGTATCCACCACATGTGCTAGGTAGGCTTCACAGCCTTTTCTCATCAGTTTTCTTGCAACTATGGCTGAGATGAAATTTGACAAGAAATCTGTCCTTTCCCCCACAACTGTGATCTCATTACCCTCAGGAGTTTTCAAAGAAATCCTCTTCAATTTACAATCAACCATTGCCTGATGACATGACAATCAGTCCATTCCCAAAATCACGTCAAACTCATGGAAAGGTAACTCAATCAGGTCTGCTAAGAATTCATACCCTTGAATCCTTAACGAGAAACCTTTGTACACTTTATTCACCACTACACTGTGGCCCAATGGATTAGTGACCAGGATGTCTTGGTCACTCTCCCCTACTAGTATCCCCCTTTCTACTGGTAGGTTAATACAGATGTATGAATGAGTGGATCTTGGATCCACCAATGCATACACAGATGTTTTGTGGGGAGAGAACGTACCCCTGATGACGTCCGAGGCATCTTGCTCCTCCTGAGCTCTCGTGGCATAGGCTCTGGCAGGTGGTCTACCCTTAGGCCTCTCTGCTGGCTCAGATGCAGGCCTCTGTGATGGTCCTAGTGCCTCAGATTTACCAGATTTTCTACCCCTTTGTGGTGCAGGAGCAGGTCTGTCTACTTGTGTTGGAGCAGTTGTAGCAGTTTTGTGTGGACAATTCCTCAACTGATGCTCTGTCGACCCACACCTTACGCAAGCACCAGTCACTCTCTAACACTCCCCCTTGTGCCACTTCAAGTAATGTGGACATGCAGAAGATGTTGGGGCTAGTCCCCTGAACCCCGTCCATAGAGAACTGCCCACTGATTGTGGACTGACCTCTCCTAGGGGTGAACTGTGGCTTAGGCCCCTGAGATTGACTCTGACCTTGAGGTTGACCTGAACTCTGTACAGGTGGACCTAAACTCTGTACAGGTGGACCTTTGAACTTCTTTCCTGGTGTAGGAGATGAGCTAGACTGGCCCCTACCCCTCTTCTGCTGTCTCTCTCTTCTGGTCTGCTCACTTATTCTAACCTTTTCAACTTGTATTGTAGCTTCCACTAACTTGATGAAGTCTGTGATTCCCAAGGTAGTGATCATGATCTTTATGTTGTCATTTAATCCCTCTTCAAATCTTTTACACCTCTTGGCTTCATTAGCAACTATCTCCCTTCCATAACGACTCAGTCTGACAAATTCCTTTTCATACTCTGCCATTGTCAGCTGTCTCTGCCTCAAATTAATGAACTCTCTTCTCCTCTCTTCCAGGTATACACTACCCACATATTTCTTCTTGAATTATGAGAGGAAGAAGTCCCAAGTTATTACTTCTGGCTGTACTTCACTAGACACTGTATCCCACCATTCATATGCATCATCTTGCAACAGAGATATAACAGCTTCTAGGTTTTGCTCTAGAGTGCAGTGGAGTTGTTTTAAAACCCTTCCTATTCTGTTCAACCAATTTTCGACTGTAACAGAATCATCTTCTCTCTTGCCAAAGAAATCCACTACTCCAAATTTTCTCAGTATTTCCAAATGTGATTTCTATTGTGGAGGTGGTGGTGGTGGTGGCATTACCCCAGCCATTTGTCTGAAGAATTTGGCCATTTGCTGGAACATAGCCTGTGGAGGCTGAACAGGCTCTGCTGGAGCTGGTGGAGCAGGTTCTCCCCTATCCCCAGTCTCAGCTGCTGCAGGTGGAGCATGACTCTCCACTTCATTGCCCTCTGAGATGAAGGGTCCATATCCTATTTAACAAAGACAACAGATCCACATTAGTGTCACCTCAACTCTTACAAATGTAATGCATAGCATGGACTCAATCTAGGCCCAGAAATGCCTAAACCGTGCTTTGATACCACTAAATGTGACACCCCTTACTCGTCTACAATGTAGCAAAGCAAGATATGCCACGCAGTGTATCGGAACACCCTATTTTAATTCAATCATTTTTTTATTCTTCCTAATTTATTTTTTTCATAGTTATGAAGCATAATTTATGAAATATAATTCATTTAAGTCATTTATTGAAATTATGATTTATTTGAGATTTCAAAAATTTTATAGAAAATCCGATAGAGTACCGACTAAAAATGGAGAAAATAGTTCATCGGAACCTGTGAAAAACACTTCCAATAATCATTTCCAATTAGTCTCAAACTCCAATAACCATCAACATGGTCTCAACATCAGCAATCATTTTAAGTTCTCAACATTAATCCACAATTTCATTCAAATTCAAAATCAACTAAAATTTCATAAAGATATTCTCAAATTATATTAATTGACAAATTCTTCAAAATATGTACATCAACATATGATTACATAAATTTACTATTTACATGAGTTCATAATTTACAAATCACAAACTACTACCTAATACAAAATGCAAAAACATAATTTCAAAAGGGACCTAAAGGTCCTACCAATGGTGCACTGTAGATGAGAGGTGACTCTGGCGCTAGGCAGATCTGTGACCTCACCCAGTCTGTGGTCTACTGGGCTCTCTGTCTGTCTCTCTAGAACCTACGCGTGGCAAAAGGCGATGAGCTAAGCAATAATGCTTAGTGGTGCCAATAATAAAATAAAAAAACTAATAAAAAAATAAATATGCAGTGAGTGTATTGATGTCTCATGCAAACAAGTTTTTGATAATTATTGGTAGTCTTATTTATTTGATACTTGTTATATTCATTATTTCATTAAATTTATCAATTTTCATTTTTGGTTGCCCAAGTAAGCTATACTGAATGACTAGACTGGATAAATGGGTAAACCAGCACTGGATATCGAGTACCTCGGGCTGTCACACCATAGGTCACATTTGTGTCTCCTGGTGTGCAACATAACAACTAATAAGCTGTAATAATATTAGGCACAAGGCCAAGTCTCAACACAATGCCAGAATGGCTAAAAGCCATGAAATCACAGAATGGGATAATGTCATGTGCAGTACTTCTAACTGAACCCTATTGGCATGCTAACCTATCCAAACCAATCTTGCTAGGTGTACTAGGGCTTGTTACTCTTTCAAAATTTACAATTACTGAAATTTAAGTTTAGGTGTTACTATTCATTTCATTGGTTAACTAAAATGTTGACTTTTGCATAGACAATAGGTACATTTGTTCTAATACTCTCAACATACCACATTTTTCATTCTAAAGTTGTTAGTATTGGTTGCCAATACCATTTCTAAGCGTAGTGTTAATTATTCACAATTTGCAGATTTCAAGCCTTATGTTTACTGTTCCATTGGTCATTTCTACAGTAGGAATTTGGCAAAGTTGTCTTCATAAAAGTTGTTCCTTATTTTGTCTAGTTACATTTCTTTTTTTTAATCACTCCATTTGGAGTTTTGTAGCACAATTTATGGCCTAAATACCATAACTGGCCGGATTGGACAGAATCCAAAATTCTGGGCAAAACTAGTTTTGCCAGATTTGGTAACCTAAGTTTAGTTGGCAATTTGACTAGGTTATGATCAGAATTTGGATTTGTGCTCTTCATGAAAGTTGTAGGTCTATGTCTCAACTTTCTCCTGGTAAAATTTCAGGTCAATTGGACCATTCTACACTGAGTTATCACCAAATGAATAAACATTGTTCATTTGTTTGCATTTTGGTAGCCATGAAACCTCACCATGAACAGCTTGCCCTTGCATGTAAATGGTTGTTTGGATGTTGATTTAAATGTTTAATTGTATTGAAGTTGAATTCCATGTGTAAAGTTTGATTTGTAAGCTTGAAAATTGAAAATGGAAGTTGATGGGTATGTGCAAACTTGTGGCAGCCTCATGAAGAAGATTGAAGTGGTTAAGTTCATGAAATATTGTTGAATTAGGTTGCTTATGGTGGCAGCATGTGCATGTGAATAATTGTTTGGATTTGGACATGTAAATGGGGTATGTTCATGTGGTTAAATTATTATAATTGGACTTTGAAAATTCTGAGTTATAATGTGTATATTGAGAGTGGTTACAAGCAGCCCAAAATGACCAAAATGTGATGTAAAGTGTGTTAATGTTATGGTACCAAATCAGAATTGGCATGAAAGGTAAACTTGGTAAGTATTGAATGTGTAATTGGTAAGTGTTGAACAATGTGTAATAGGGTAGTGTACACTTTAGCTTAGAACCTTAGGTGTGTGACTCCAATTGGTATGAGACCAATTAGAGGGGAAACTAGGCACAAAATGTTCCAACTTTCATGAAGGAAGCTTACCTAAATTCTGTCTAGAGGGTGACTTGAAAAATGACCAAATCCGAATTAGTGACTTGAAAGACTGAAAATTGACCATTTGGGCAGCAGTTAGTGTTTTGACCATAACTCACTCAAAATATGTCCAATTGACCTGAAATTTTTACCATGAATAGTTTAGACATAGATATACAATTCTTATGATGGCACCAAAGCCCAAAAATGGCCAAAACCAAGCCAAATAGCTTACACAAGTTCAGGTACCAAAACTGGCCGAACCAAAAGTGACCTAAAAATGACCTAAGCCTACTATTTTAGTGCATTCTGTCTAGCATTGGTAAATTGACCATAACTTAGTCTACACAACTCAGAATGACCTGAAATTTTTCCCGTGTGCAATAAGACATAGACCTACAAGTTTTTAGTTTGGACCAAAACCCAAAAACCGAGGGAACTAGGTCGTTCGGCTAGGTCAAAATAGTACACCGAAATCCGGTAAATTGCAATAAAATGCAATACACTTGAAAATGAATTTGGTAACATATACCAACACTAAAGGGCTATAAAATGTGACATATTGGTAACATTGGAATTGACTCACTTAGAGTGTATCAAGGGTCAACATTATAAGTTGACTAAAGAAATGAATTGAAGGGAATAGTACAAAGAAAATTTAGATATTGGATTTTATGGTTGGAAACAAATTCATTAAGTACTGAAACACTTTAAATTGTGTGTTTCAGTTGATATGGATATTGAGAAGCATAAAGAACATTGAGTCAAGGCCTAGGACTGACTCAAATCAGGTTTGTGCATAACTAGTTTTTAACTGTTTTTGTTCTGAATATTTCATATGATTAAATGACATATTTTTCTTATGTATTATATTTAACAAGCATTGGATTTAATTCAATGATTATTGAAATTATTATAGTATGCATGAATTTAGCTTTGTGAAATGGTATTTCCACAAGTATTAAGCATTGTTCTGGATTGAATAAATTAAGTTTTGGAAAATTGTGATAGAACATGTTTTGAATTGTGATGGGCAATTTGCATGGAAAAATGCAAATTTATAATTTGAATTGTGATGAACATAAAAATTATTAGATATTGGAATTGACTTTGAATCAAATTGTATTGTGATTTATGCTCACTAAAAGGATTGTGATATTGTTTTATATCTCACTATAGATGCTTGACTAGGTTATTACCCGTCTCTCTCATTTGTTGAGAATACAATGGAGTTAGTTGTGTTTTGATTACCATGGTAAGTGCACAGGCTTAGATTCTCCTCTTATTAGAGGTTAGATCTAATTTTTTATGTTATAGCCCTTTCGAAAGATTCATTATTGTGATGTGTACTGTGCATAATGATTCAACCTCCCCGACTATAGTGAGTTAGAATCTGATTCGACCTCCCCGACCATAAGGAGTTAGAATCACCCCAAACATGGCCCTTTCAGATTAGCCTTGCATAGTTAGTGAGATAAAGAATTGTTTTCGATATGAAGAAAAAAAATTTTTAATAGTAAAGAATTGTGATTTCAATTATGATTTATGTATAATTAATTATGTTGGAATTACCTTAAATGGTTAGTTATGATTTGATAAATTGAATTCCGTGATCAAAGTCATTTTATACAAATGATTTATATTAATGGCAATGAAGGGTCCCTTAGGCAAATCCCACAACGGCAAAGCACGGAGATAGTCTTGGACTCAAAAAGTAATGATATATAAGATGAGGAAACTAATTACTAGAGGCGCCTTTTGGTGGAATAGCCTGGAGAGTTGGAAGAACTCCAGGGTTAAGCGTGCTCGCTTGAGAGAAATCCTAGGATGGGTGACCTCCTGGGAAGTTTTCCATTCCACCAATGGGACAAATCCGTGAGGCTTATGGCCAAAGCGGACAATTCCTCTAGTGGTTAGAGCCCGATCATTACATACACAGCACAAGTATGAAAGCAGTATCAAACTCAAACCACCTGTATACAAGATAACTGTGCTATTTTAGGTCTAAAGATTATTTGCACTTATATGATTTATGACAATACATTGACAAGAGTAAACTCTATGCACTTGTCATAAGTGTCACTGGTTCGACCTACTTATCATGTATAGGTGCCTATCATGTTTGTTATATGGCATGAGACTCACCATTCCATCTTATTTATATCTCATATAAATAACTTGGGAACAAACATAAATACAATCTTTCTGGATAAGTCATGTCTTTATTATGAAGTATCCTCGGTTATGAACCTATTTATGATACTTTGTACTAGAAATACTATCACTCATATTCTTAACAACTTAAGAATAGAATTTCTAACAAAATATCAATGGACCTTTTCTATTACACATAAATATATTACGTAAACGGAAAAGTGGAAATTCCTTTTTTTAATAAAAACATGTACAAGATACATACTAAATGATATGCTCTAGGGCATACCACTAACAATCTCCCACTAGCACTAGAGCCATTCATTACAATATCTTAGACCCATATTCTCAAGATGTCGATCTAGCTGAGTTTGTGACATAGGCCTAGTGAATGGATCAGCTGGATTTTTAGCTAATGCTATTTTCTGCATGGCTACATCGCCTCATCCAACTATTTGTCTAATAATATGGTAATGCCTTTCTATGTGCTTGGATTTTTGGTGAGACCTTGGTTCCCTAGCCTGTATGACTGCTCCATTGTTGTCACAGTGTAGTGGAACTGCTGACTCAATGGAAGGAACTACTGTAAGTTCTGTTACAAACTTCTTTATCCAAACAGCTTCCTTTGCAGCATCTGATACAGTAATATACTTAGCCTCGGTAGTGAAATCTGTAGTCGTGCTCTGTTTAGAACTCTTCCAACTGACTGCACCTTCATTACAAATGAACACATATCTAGAGGTAGACTTTCTATCGTCGATATCTGATTAGAAATCAGAATCAATATAACCATCCAATTGCAAGTCTCCATCTCCATAAATCAAGAATAAATCCTTAGTTCTTCTCAAGTACTTAAGAATATTTTTGACAGCTATCCAGTGTTCCAAACCTGGATTGGATTGATACCTGCTAGTCAAACTAATAGCATACGGGGTATCCGACCTAGTACACAACATTGCATACATTAAACATCTAATAGTCGAAGCATATGGAATCCTGGCCATTTTATCTTTTTCTTTAGGTGTCTTTGGAGACATCTCTTTAGAAAGATGGATACCATGTCTCACTGGTGACAATCTTCTCTTGGAATCAAGTATGTTAAACCTCATTAACACCTTTTCCAAGTATAGACTTTGGGACAAACCAATTATTCTTTTCGCTCTATCTCTATAGATGCGAATCTCAAGAATATAGGTTGCCTCCCCTAAGCTTTTCATGGAGAATGTATTTGATAACCATACCTTTACAGTTGTCAACATACCTATGTCATTACCCATCAACAATATATCATCCACATATAAGACAAGGAAAGTGATAGCACTGTCACTAAGCTTCTTATATACACATGGCTCATCCTCATTTTTGATAAAACCAAATGATTTAATGGCTTCATCAAAATGGATATTCCAACTCCTCGAAGCTTGCTTCAACTCATAAATGGATCGCTTTAGCTTACATACCTTGGAACCATCTTGGGATTCAAAACCCCTAGGTTATTCCATGAAAATGTTTTCTTCAATGTATCCATTAAGAAAAGCTGTTTTGACATCCATCTGCCAAATCTCATAATCATAGTATGCAGCTATTACTAATAGAATCCTAATTGATTTAAGCATGGCAACAGGCGAGAAAGTCTCCTCATAGTCGATTCCTTGCCTTTGGTGAAACCCTTTCACTACTAGCCTTGCGTTATAGGTCTCTACCTTTCCATTAGAACCAATTTTCTTCTTAAAAACCCATTTGTTCCCTATAGGTACAATACCTTCAGGTGGGTCAACAAGATCCCAAACTTGATTCTTATACATGGAATCAATTTTGGATTTCATAGCATCAATCCATTTTGAAGAGTCTATATCTGATATGGCTTCTTCATAGGTAAGTGGATCATCTCCATGATCTACTTCTTCATGAGTAGACAACTCTTATTCTTCTTCATGAAGGAAACCATATCTCACTGGTGGGTGAGATACCTTGGTTGTTCTACGAGGAACAACTGTAGATGTTTCATCAATGGGTGTAGGTTGACTAGATAGATCTATATCCATCTGATCTGTTAGTTGATCAGAATTCTCCAATTCCAACTCTATTTTCCTTCCTTTGCCTCCTTCTTGAACAAACTATTGTTCAAGAAATGTAGCATCTCTACTCACCACAACCTTTTGTGATGAAGACAAATAAAAATAATACCCAAAACTATCTTTTGGATATCCAACAAATCGACCTTTTTTCTAATCTGGTTTTCAACTTATCAGTGTTCAACTTTTTAACATAAGCTGGACAACCCCAAATCTTAACATGCTTAAGACTTGGTTTTCTTCCATTCCATATCTCATAAAGTGTGGAAGAAACTGATTTTTATGGAATCTTATTCAGAATATACAAAGCTGATTCTAATGCAAATCCCCAAACGGAGATTGGCATATCAGTATAGCTCATCATACTAAGTACCATATCTAATAGGTTACGATTTCTCCTTTCAGATACACCATTCAGCTATGGTGTTCTTGGAGGAGTCAGCTGCGAAACAATGTCGTGCTCTCTCAAGTATTCATCAAATTCAGTACTCAAATATTCACCTCCACGATCTGATCGAAGAGTTTTAATACTCTTTCTTATTTGATTTTCTACTTCAAATTTAAATTCTTTGAACTTTTCAAAGGATTCATGTTTGTATTTCATCAAATACAAATACCCAAACCTTGATTTATCATCAGTAAAGGTAATAAAATAATGAAAATCGCTTCTAGCCATTTTCTTAAATGGACCACATACATCACTATGTATTAGCTCTTTTTCAGCCCTTAGCCCTTGTCCAACAAAGGGTGATCTAGTTATTTTGCCCTGAAGGCAAGATTCACAAGTTGGAGTAAGCTCAGAGCCCAATGAGGATAGAATCCCCATTTTCTCCAATTTTGCAATCCTATCTTCTGCAACATGACATAACCTTAAGTGCCAAATATATTTTGAACTTAAGTTGGTTTTCACCATGGCATTGCATTCATTTAGATCACTTGCATTCATTTTGTGTTTGTCATTATTATCTAAATAATAAAAACCATCATTCATATAACCCGTACCAACATATTTATTTCCAAAATAAATATTGTAAACGTCGTTTGTGAATTGAAATTCATAGCCATTTCTAGTAAAACTAGATATAGAAATGATCTTCTTAAAAGCATCAGGCACATATAAAATATTATCCAAAAACAAAACATGTCCAAACATGTAAAAAGATTTAGATCCTATAGCTAAAGCTTCAACAGTTGAGCCATTGCCAATCCGGACTCTAACATCTTGAGAATGCAAGCTGCTATTATTTGCTAGTTCCTGCATATCAATTGAAATGTGAGAATTGGCACCAGTATCTAAAACCCAAACTGTAGATGAACTATGAGTATCATCATAATCTAAATAACAAGATATGGCATACCTTCCAAAGGTTTATCCTTCTTGTCCTTCAGAGAAACAAGATACTCTGGGCAGTTCCTTCTCCAGTGCCCATCCTTCTGGCAGTGGAAACACTTTCCTTTGCCTCCATCAGCTTTAGTCTTCCCTTTTTGTTTAGCTATTTTCTTAGAAGGATCAGGAATCTGAGGTTTCTTTTTCTTATTGCCCTTCTTTTTGTTGGACTTTCCAGCAAAAAAAGATGCAATCAAAGCAACCTCTTTTCCTTTATTGCCCGACATATTCTTTTGGGTAATAACTAGAATGTTGAGTAAACCAGCTAAGGTTCATTCCTATTTAGTCATATAGAAATTTGTCACAAAATTTCCAAAAGACTCAAGAAGGGACTGAAGGATCAAATCCGTCTATAGTTGGAAATCCATGTTGAAGTCAAGATGTTCCAACTGCTCAATCAGCCGAATCATCTTGTGGACATGATCTCCAACATTCTGTCCCTCAGACATCCTCATGCAGAACAGCTGTCTAGATATCTCATACCTAGCATTCCTGCTATGCTCACCATATAACTCTTGTAAGTGAAGGAGGATCTCACTCGCACTCTGCATGTTCTCATGCTGCTTCTCTAACTCATTACTCATGGAAGCAAGCATGTAACACTTAGCTCTCATATCATGCTCCTTCCACTTGTCCAAAGCTTCATGTTCCTCTTGTGTGGCCTCTGGAGGTAAGGGACCGGGAACATTTGAATCAAGAACATATCCTATATGTTCAAGGTTCAGGACAAGTTTCAAATTTCTTAGCCAATCAAACAGATTAAGTCCTGTCAACCTATTGATCAAGTATGCTTGCAAGGATATTGGATGGTGGTGGTTATTCTGTGCTCGTTATTATCAGAAAATTAACTGCAGAAAATAACCAGATTAATTAGTAAATGCATCGTCCCACTAACTTAGCGAATCCTACACTTCCAAAGTAGAAAACAGAAATCCTAATTGGATGGATTTCTAGTGGGTGATTGAATTTTTATAATTCTATTGATCATCCTCAGGAACATCCATTATTGGAATTACAATAAACTATAAGTGAGCAACTCCTTGCCCATCAAATCTCATGTGAGGTTCAATCATTTACCTAGCCTCTAATGCTCAAAATCTCAGTTACATCCATCATTGACTTATCTTGCATTAGTTAAGTTGATCCCATTGAGCCAGTAATTATGCAAATAATTTTAATGTCCACAGGTACATCCAATATTGGCCACCAAATCATTTACATATTTTCAACATCTCATGCTTAAGAATTATTATTAAGAAAATCTCTTAAATTAATTGCATTATATGCAACTATTTAAAATTTCTTAAAATAATTGCTCCAATGGAGGGCCCGTGTTATAATTACTTATTATAGCATTTCCAACTTAATCATTTGTTTGGAATATTTTATGGTCATCCTAATTACGATTAAGGTCTCACTTTACACACTATCCATTTAGCATGCATATATTATATACTGCATATATTCACATACATGTCATGCATTCATGGACAATAAATAAATATGGTATGATCATGGACTTTCTTAGGGATTCAATTCTGAGCCACCAAGAATTGAATCAGGGCATTTCTAGGTGCATTTCATTCATTCATATTACAAGAGTTACTGAAGGATTACATAATCAATACTTGATATTGAATTCCTCCCACTGGTCCCACCAATGCTCTTGACCTCCTTGAACTTCTTGCAATCCGATATTACATAGTAATCCTTGGCATACCAAGGCGAATTTACAAGAACTTAAATAAGTGAAATTACAACCCAAAAATTATTATAAACTTAATAATACATGCCCAAAATAAATTAAAATAAACTAATTAATTTACAATCCCAAAGAAACATAAAAGAAATAAATCCAATCACATTGGTCTTTTATAGTCCATGATCATCCAACATGCATATCACTATTTAACAATTAAATAAAACATTCATACTTAAATTAAATTGAATATCTCATATTCAACTTAAAAATTCAAATTTGAATATGATTCAAATAAATTTAAAAATTCTTATTTGAATCTTATTCAAACAAATTAAAAAATTCAAATTTGAATCACATTCAAACAACCTTAAAAATTCAGATTTGAATCACATTCAAACAATTTTTTAAAAAATCAGATTTGAATCACATTCAAACAATTTTTAAAAATTCAGATCTGAATATTATTCAAACAACTTTAAGAAATCAAATTTAAATATGATTCGAACAACTTTAAAAATTCAGATTTGAATCACATTCAAACAACTTTTAAAATTCAGATTTGAATCACATTCAAACAATTTTTAAAATTCAAATTTGAATCAAAATTTAATTGTGTGATTAAAATTCTAATTAAAAATTTTAATTAGACATAGGATGAGCTTTTAGATCATACAATAATTGCAAATTAAAAAGCCAAACCTTGAGCCACCCACGGAAGCCAAAATTGGCGCACCAAAGATGGTGTTCTTCAAGCATGCCGCCACACATCCATTACAACCAGCAATGAACAAATCATCTCATGATCAAAACACACAATTAAATCATATAATCAACAATTCCAATGGCAAATATAGTAGTTCTGATGCCAATTGAAGGAGTGAAATCATGAAAAACACAAGTTTATACCATTAAATTCAAAAATTTTCACCTAGGGTCACATGCACCATACAAGATTTATTTTTATCTATTTGATTTCAATGATAAACAACATATTAAAACTCTTTTAATATGTTTTTGGATCTATATTTACCATTTAAGATTTTAAAATTAATCAGATTAATTTTAGAACCCTAGATTAGATAAAGAACAAATACATTAACCTCTTGATGCACTGCAGTGTATTTGTGCCTTTTAGATGCGTCTTTAGGATACCAGATGTTGTCCCTCTAGCTTGTACACACCAAGAACACCTATGGCAGCCCTTGAACAGCTTCTAAAGCTTTTTCTATTAATTAGAAAATCAAGTTCTGCCTTTTAAGAGATTAAAATGTAAACAAAACACTAGAAACGATTTCTAGTATTTTTAATTCAAGAGAGTGTTTGCTAATCTCTTGGAATAGATGAGAGATGAAGAAGAAGAGAGGGAGAGCTTCAAAGTGGCGGCACAAAGGAGGAGCAGCTACTGGTTGTGTTGTTTTCTTTTTATAACAACACTTATATAGTTAGGTCAACACATTAAACCCTTGCCACATGTCACCCTCTGATTAGTTATAGGTTTAATTGACCCAATCACATTGTGCCAAGTGTCAAACCTATATTTAATATAAATTTTAATCATCTTACATGATTAAAAGACATTTGGCAAGCTTATGTATAATGCAATGTGTCTCATGGTGCCACATGTCACCCTGTGAAATGACCAAAATGCCCCTGTGTCTTAATTTTGAGTTCTCAACCCAAAATAATTATTTCTCTTCTTCTAATCAATTTATATCAAATATAAATTAATTATTTAATCTTTATTAATTAATTTATCATTAATTAAATTCATATTTAAATACTTTAAATATAAATTTAACTTATACTGTACATCCAATAACCTAGATTTGGTTTCAAGTCATACTAGGGACTTTACAATCTAATTGCAAACCAAACCTATTTAATTAATCAATTAAACTCTTTAATTAATTCATTCATTCATATTTAATTAGGTGATTACTTATGTATGTGTGTGACTTACTAGGCTCATCACTAATGGGCAAGAGACATGATATCAACTCTTAATATCATCAGAACTCTTTCTTATCATAAATGATTTCGCTAAATCATTTTATACACCTCATAGACTATGGTTAACACCTAGCATAGCATACCATGGTCACCCAATTAGTAATAAGGTTTATCTTAAGTAGACCTATAATCATATGTTACCATGCACTAGAATCTCTCTGTTACAAAATCCCAACTCAAGCTGGACTCATAGTTTATGTCAAACTCTATTTGCTATGAATATTATGTTCTCTTTTAATTCTAGTTCTCGATTAAAAGATTTTCTCATCAGAAACTCTTTTCTGATTAAATAAATCTGTCCTGGCCAAGAACTTGAAACATCAAGAATAATTAAATGAACATAGGATTTTATTCCTATTTACTTAGAGGAACAGATTCCATCTTGATCAACACCTACCTCCATATATAACTAGTAGGATCCAACACATGCCCATATACTCATACATAGTACAAGTATGAAAGCAGTATCAAAACCCATACACAGTATAAGTATGAAAGCAGTATCAAACTCAAACCACTTATACACAAGATAACTGTGTTATCTCAGGTCCAAAGATTATATGCACTGATATGAATTATGACAATGCATTGACAAGAGTAAACTCCATGTGCTTGTCATAAGTGTCACTGGTTTGGCCTACTTATCATGTATAAGTGCCTATCATGTTTGTCATATGGCATGAGACTCACCATTCCATCTTATTTATATCTCATATAAATAACTTGGGAACAAACATGAATACAATCTTTCTGGATAAGTCATGTGCTTATTATGAAGTATTCTCGATTGTGAACCTATTTATGATACTTTGTACTAGAAATACTGTCACTCATATTCTTAACAAGTTAAGAATATAATTTCTAACAAAATATCAATGGACCTTTTCTATTACACATAAATATATTATGTAAACAAAAAAGTAGAAATGCCTTTTATTAATAAAAACATGTACAAGATGCATACTAAATGATATGCTCTAAGGCATACTACTAACAGGCTCTACCAGGTTGTAGGGGATGGTCTTCCACCATTCATAGGCATCCCCTTGCAGAAGTGATACATAGTATTCAAATTTTAGTTCTTCAGAACACTGTAACTTCCTGAACACTCGTTCCATCCTTTCTAACCACTGTTCTGCTTCCAATGGATCCACGGTTCCCTTGAATTCTGTAGTCCTAAACTTCATTAATTTCTCATACTGTCTTGCTTGAGGCTGTGGTTGTGCTGCTGGTGCTTGAGTTTGTGCTGGTGTTGGTAAATTCCCAGCCATTTGTTGGAACAAGGTAGCCATCTGCTGTGTAAACTGAGCAGGAAACTATGGTATTTGAGGAGCTAGAGTGGCTGACCCACTCACATTCTAGAGTGCTGGGGCTTCCCCTTGTACCTCAGCCTCAACAGACTATTCCACGGAATGATCTCCTTTTTCCATTCTGATTCTAATAATTTTCTACTCCCTGATAATAAACACAAGGAGGTTAACCTCTGTTACTTCACATTCATGATATAAATATGTCATATGTATCAATTTAGGACACTTGAGCAGTTGTACTTATCAAAAGAAAAAATCAAATTCACAATCAAAACTCAGTTCAAAACTATGCTCTAATACCACTAAAACATGTCACACCTTACCCCTCCGTAAAGCATAACATGATCCCGTAGTATACTTAATGAATTACCGAACTTCACCTATTAATAACCCATTAAATACACTACAAGGTATTTTAAAACAATTTTACTTCTTTTGAAGGTGGTGAGCACTTTTGACAGGTATTAAAACTTTTATTTGAAGTTTAAATATCAGATATAATTTTTGACAACTTTTATTTTTTTGTAAATTTTTTAAAAATTTCAGCAGAGTACCGTCTATATTTTTAAGAAAACAGTTCTTCAAAACCCTGAAAAAAGCACTTCCAAATGATTTTCACAACTCCCAACTTCCAAATATTTCAAACCAACATCCTCAACAATAATTCAATTCAAAATCCACAATTCAAATCAAAATTTTTCATCTCAAAAATTTCAAAATAATTCATACACATGCATTCAATTTGTAACGCCCTCACTATAGGTAGTTCCATACATTCCACTATTTCGGTAACCAATGGCTGTCCGGAGAGTCAGGATGTTTAGAACTATATGTAAACTAGAGTGAAGAGTCATAAATAACCCAAATAATAGTAAGGACAAATTTAGAAAAAATTTAAGAAATAAAATACAATTAAGTTAAATAAGTCAGTGCCCTAGCAATGGGTGACCCTAATGGGAAGTTGCTGTCTTCACAGCTAGTAGCCCTAAACCCGAGGGAAATCCCGTGAAATAATTTTTGGGATGCCAGAGAAGAGTTACGGTGCCCTAGGTAGCATTAGAATGTGAAGAAAAGGTTAAGAGAATTTTTAAGATCAGTACAGACAATTTTGGCTCCTTAAGCCAAACGGAGGGCATTTTTGTTATTTTGTCTTCATAAATGATTTTTGACCAACTTGTCCAATTAAGCAAGTAAATTATATGACATAAACTATGAATTAATATTGATGAGAAATTATTTAAAAATGAGTAAAAGAAAGACTTATCGGGTACTAAAGAAAAAGGCAAACTGAAAACTCCGTAAGAGTGAAAATTCGATCAATGAAATTTTGAAGTCTCATATTGATCAGGAATGAAATTTATTAAGTCATAAAGCTAAATTATTTTAATTAATGGAGATTATAAAAATTAAATATAATTAAATAAATAGTCAAACTAAAATGATTAGGAAATTCAAGGTAATTACAAAATTGCCATTCCACTTATTTACAAATTTGCCATTGAATATTTAATTAATATATAAATCACTTTTTGGGTAGAAAATTCAGGCACCTTCTTCATGTTTCCTGTCCATCCTTGCTCACTCTCTCTTTCTTACGTTTTCCTCCATTAACACCCAAAACAAAGCTTGAATTCCTAGGTTTCTCACATGATTTCTTTAGGAAATCAATAGAAACCACAAAACTTAGCCTTGAAAAGAAGAGAGCACTCAAGAAATCGAGAAAAATTGTAAACTTGGAAGAGCAAGAAATTTTGCCAAGAAGGGTTTACCAAGGGGAATTGAAGTTTGATTGAAGGGAAGGGTGCTTGAAGGTTGATTGAAGCTAGCACACAAGGTTAGTACTATGAACTTCATTTAATTTTGAAGTTTGATAAATTTGGTTAGGGTTTGATACATTTGGAAATTTTATTATCTATGTTTTGTTTATTGCAATTAAGCAAATATTATTGCTATTGGGATGTATGATTGTTGAAATATGTTGAAAATATACCAAATGAGTTAAGGGAGTGTGGTGTTGTGTTTATGCAAGATTTTCTGGACCTTGAGTCCAGTGTGGTTTTTAGGCCATAAGTAGAATTGTGCAAGTCCAGTTGGTTCAAGGCCAATTGGAGATGAAACTAGACACATAATGACACAACTTTCATGAATAAACCCTGTCGAGAAAACCAAGTTACAATGACCTAGAAATTACCCCAATCCGGGTGACCAACAAGCTGTCCCTGGAAAATGACCAAATGAACAGTATTTGTCCATTTGGTCATAACCCACAGTAGAAATGTCCAATTGAGTTGAAATTTATATCCATGGAAAGCTTAGACAATTTAGAACAACTTTTATGAAGAACAAAAACTTAAATTTTGAACTTAACCAATTGAAATTTCTAGCCCAAATTAGGACACTAAATCTGGCAGAACCAAATTCTGCCCAGAATTTCTGGACAAGGCCAATCCGGCCATTTATGGTATTTAGGCCATAACTTGAGCTACAAAACTCCAAATGGAATGATTCAAAAAGGGAATTAAAAAAGACACATAAAGGAACAACTTGCATGAAAAAAGTTTTGTCAAAATTCTACTGTAGCAAGGTCCAATGAAACAGAAATCTTGGACTACAAATTCTGAAAAATTGAAATAAAATCTAGGAGGCTAGGAATTGAGTTTGGCAATCAATGCCAACAAAAATAAAATGCAAAATGTGGTATCTTGGAGAATTTAGGCTCAACAAATTTAATATAAATCAAAAAGTCAACCTTTGAATGGAAATGGTTAAATGAATAGTAACCACTAAATTATGTGAAGTAGAAAATCAAACTATAAGAAACATTGTAGTTATTAATATAGGATGTGGTAGGTAAATTGTGAATGGTGAATTTGAGTGACACTAGGATTTAAGAAAAATTTAGCTAAATTTGAAATCCATGAAATATTCTTGGATTACTTGAAATATGAATGATAATTCACCTAAATCACGAGGAATAGATAGTTAGTGCTTATCTGCCCATTATAAATAGAATTCATGATACATTAGTAATACAAATGGAAATATGAAATTGTAATTAGCATAAGTGAATTGTTAAATGTATAAATGAAATGAAGCCAACATGAGGAATTATGTTTCATTGTAATTAGAACAATAATAATATCCTACCCAATAAGTGGTACATGAGAGGAATTAAGGTGAATTATGAATACTTGTTCTCATCATGAGGAAAAAGAGAAATTAAAATTAATACATAAATAAGTTTGTATCTCAACTACATTGGTAGGAAAAATTTATTTTTCAGTTCTAGACCTCATAATATATTCATAAAACAACTAGGAATATAAAATATGAATTATATATATATGGACTGTTAAATGTGAAAATGAGGCAAAATTATCACTAGGGCTTATGCCTCTTTTGTAAATAGAAATTAATACCTTACATAATTAATTGCATATGAGAAACAAAAAAGAATGTTTTGAGTACAATGGTACATGAGAACCATTATTGTGAATTATGATCAAAATGAAGGATAAAATGAATGTATAAATTTTGAGAAATGAATAAATTATGTATAATTGTGATTCAGAAAATTTATGTTCCCACTGGGAACAGAATTAAGTGATATAAATTGTAATTAAAACTTATAACAAATTAATGATATACTAATACATATTAACACTTAATGGTACTTTTGTGCCCATGTATTGCTTAGACATGTGTGTCAGATTGGATAGATTGACATGCCAATAGGGTATTGTTTAGCAGTACTGCGTAAGGCTTTATGCCTGTATTTATGGCTTTATGCCTGCACTCATGGCTTTTATGCCCGATTACTTGTTATCATGGCTTTTAGCCATACTGATATGTTATCATGGCTTTTTAGCCATACTAACTGAATATGTGGTTGATGTTCCGCAATTTACGTCCCATGGTATGACGGTCCAAGACACCGTGGTGTCCAGTGCCAACAACCCATTATCCAGTTTAGTTAGCCTATAATAGGTTACTTGGGCAGTGAAATTTATTAAAATAAGTTAAGAATATTAGCAATTAAAAATATTGAAAATTAAACAAATGAGTAAGATGACCTAAAATAAATAAGAATAGTTATTTAGTAGAAAGTACTGAACGAAATGATAAAAAGATTAGCAATAGAAATATAACTTAAATAAACATTACAAATGCACTTTTTCATAATAATATAAAGCTAAGAATAATATTTTTGGAATTTTTGGGGATGGTACATTATTACTGTAAATTTAGGAATTAAGGGCTTTTGAAGAGGAATAAATTAGAGCAAAAGATAATTGATACTAGAAGTATTATATTAAATTAGAAAAATTTCCAGAGTATCCAAATAATGATCCATTCTTTCTTTATTTATATATATTATTTTTTGTTATATTATTGCAACACTAATCAGCAATACTTAGCACGATGAATTTGTTTCCACGTGCAGGTACTGAAGCTAAAACCCAATGGACATTTGACTGGGATTTTTGGAGTTCGAATCTGTAGAAGTGTCAGAAATGTTCAAGGTTGTCATCTCTTCAACAATGCATGTAGATAGGGCCCATGTAGATCACATTATGAATTTTGTATGTAAAAATATTTCATATATTGTAATATAAACTAAGAATTTGTAAGTAATATTTATGTGATGTAAATTAATAAATTGATTAGTTCTTATGTAATTAATTTACATATCATGTAAATTAATGAAATTTGAAAATTTTGCTTATGTGATTTGAGCATGAATGAGATTGTATGGGTTTGAAGATAGAATTGAAATGTATAGATGATGCATGAAATGATGAGATTATTATTGTAAATATATTATCAAAAATTTTAAGTAGGTAAATAGTGAAATACGCCAAATGGTAATAGAAACAGGGGAAACTCCACTGGTTTCTCCTTAGAAAAATAATTGATATTAAAATATAATGAGAACAAAATTTTTAAAGGAATAAAGTAAGATAAAATAAGGTGCTCTGGTACCGAGTATGACATGCCTTGCTCAGCTACATTGTAGTCGGGTGAGGGGTGTTACACAATTTATTATTTTACATTCACACTTTAATTTACAGATATAAACATCCAAAAGATAATATTATTACAAGTTTTACTATACAACTGCTCAATTTACATTAATACATATGAACACCACTATATTTAGATCAAAATAAATACATTGGGTATAAAATAATACCCGTACAAAATTTAGCGGAGTCCTCTATCTCAATAACAGCTCACTCTGCTGCTTTCTCCTTTCCTTTATTTGCGACAGTAAAATAAGCTATCGTTGAGTATAATTTACTCAGTGGTGCACAATAAAAATTTAAAATGTTGATTATATAACATTCCCAGCTAAATCATAATTCAAACAATTCACAATCCTATTTCACAATTTTCAAATCACATTTATAATACAATTTTATCAAATAATTTAATAAACACACTGTTGCTAATATATACATCTTAGGTTATGACACAAAATGTAACATCCCCATTGTACGTGTTCTGTACGTTCTATTGCTCTAGTGGCCAAATAACAATCCAGGCAAGTTAGGATGTCTGCAACTACACTTCGGTGAAAGTGAGAAGACATATAATAATGAAATAAATAAAAAAAATATAAGAAAAATCAAAGAAAAATGAAAGAGAGAAAATGAAGCTAAGTTAAACGAGCCGGCACCGCAGCAATGGGTGACTGCACTAGGAAGGCCGTTGCCAACTCTAGGACTGCGGGGAACCCCCGGAATTTAATTTTAAGACATAAATAAAGGTTTATTGAAATGTAATTAATACTAGAAATATCAAAGATAAGTTAATAAATTAGTATAAAGAAAAACAATAAATCGAGAAACAGATAAAAATCGGTGTTACCGAAAAATCGAAAATATAAACAGAAGTGGGGTATTTTGATCATTTGACACCTAGAGTTGCCTTTTGACCTCAATGTTCATTAAAAATAAATGATATTACACTTTAAAAATGTCATAAAAAATTAAATTGTGATACAATATGTAAATAGTAAAAGTATGGAGATAAATGAGCAAATAAGGAAACTTTAACTAATTAAACATTAAAATGAACTTAGTGCTCCACTAACTCGAATATTGGGACACTAAAATATGCTTTGGGACAGCAGATTGCACTCATTATCATCTTCATCTTCAACCTTTAATGCTTTGGCCGAATTGAACCTCTATGGAAGTCCACCATGGCCAAACTCCCTCCATCACCATGCACCATTGATCAAGCCATCCTTTCCTCTTGATTCCTTCATTAAAGCTTGCCTTTTTACCTTGGGGAAGATATTGACAACAAGAAAAACAAGATTTGGTGAAGTTTTGATAAGCTTCAAAAGTGGTAAGTGTCCAAAACCTCTCGCTTACTTCAGTAAACCTTGTGTTTAGGTTGAGGTGAGTATTTTGGTGAAGAGAAATGAAGAAAATCTTGAGAAATGAAATGGTCCATTTTCGGCAGCCATGAATATATGTTGTAGTTGAATTTTTCTTACCTTTAATGGATGGAAACTAAGGTTGAATAACTTAAATGGAGGAAGTAGTAAGTTAAAATCTAAGTATGTGCATGTAGTGCTTGAATTAAGGGTGTGTAATGGAACCTTAGTGCTTTGGGCAAACTGTCATGTTTGGCAGCCTATTAAACCATGAATTTGTGTGTGAATATGTAGTTATTAATGAAATATGCTAATTTTAAATTGTGGGCAGCAAGTGTAAGTGATATTGAAGTATGATTATGTTGAAGTGTATGTGTAATATTGATATTGAGATATGTTGAATTTTGGTGGAAGTGAATGTTGAACTTAATGGTGAATTGTGTGCATTGAGCACTTGAATATTCTACCCAAAATTGTTACTGGAATTGTGTACAATGTATATATGGAAGTTTTATTGTTTGAATATTGAAGTAATGAGGAGGAGAAGGAATATCAAATTGGAAGTGTATGTGCTTTGCGCAGGTTGTGTATTGAAGGCAGTACCTAAATTAGGTCATAAGTGCCAAACTGTGAACCCAATTAGTATGAGGCCAATGGGGGGTGAAACTAGACACCAAATAGGCCAACCTTCATGTAGAAATATTGCCAAAATTCTGCCTAGAAATTGACCTTAAAAATGACAAAATCCGGAATAGCAACCTTGCAACCCAGATTTTTGACCATATGAACAGTAGTCCTTGGGATGATCATAACTAACTCAAAACAGGTCCAATTGACCTGAAATGTTTACCATGGTTAGTTTAGACATAGATCTACAATTCTTATGAAGACACCAAAGCCCAGAAATGGCCAAAACCAAGTCAAATGGCTTGCACAAATTCGGGTACAAAAACTGTCAAACCAAAAGTGACCTAAAATTGACCAAATTTGGCACTAAATGTGCAATCTGTCCAGCATTAGTAAATTGACCATATCTTGGTCTATACAACTTAGAATGACCTGAAATTTTGCCCCGGGTGCAATAAGACATAGAGCTACAATTTTGCTTCTTTGACCAGAAGCTAAAAACCAAGAGAAATAGGACTTTAAGCTAGACAAATCTAGCACACAAAAATTAAGAATTTGACATTTTACATACAATGATGCTTGAAGCATTTTGGCAATGAATGCCAACTTGTAAAAATGGTAAATTGCACTCTATTGGCATCATATTGAAATATAAATTGTGGCATATTGATACTAGAAACAACTTATCCATATTACCTAAAATGGTCAACATATGCATTGACTTGTGAATTATATAATAGTTAGTAAACTCCAAAAATTGAAGAATTAAACAATTAATTTATAATGTGCCCTAGTTTGCCTAGTTCACTAGTATGGATAGGTTGGCATGTCAATAGGATTCTGACAGCTGTTCTCTAAATGGCTTCATACCATACTGTGTTTTTACGGCTTATTATGCCGCACTATGACTTTAATAGCCTACGGCTATACATATTGTGTATTTATTCTTGGCTTATCGCCAGATTGACTATACGGCTTCTTAGCCATACTATTTGTGCACCGGGAGACACTTTGTGACCGATAGTGTGACGGCCTGAGGTACTAGGTTCCCAGTGCCAGTATATCCGTTTATCTAGTCTTGTTAATATATAGGCTATACGGGCAGTAGTTACTATTAAATTTAAATAGCTAAATCCAGTCTGCTGACATACAACACCACCAAAAATTTGTAAATACTTTATTTACTTTATTTTAGTGTATATTTCTTTATATTTGGCACCACTAAGCAAAATTGATTAGCGCGTTGCTTTTGTAACGCGTAGGTATTGAGGACACAATTGGGGAGCCCAGCAGACCTATGACCGGGTGAGACATCAAATCTGCAGAGGATTCCAGAGTCATCTGCACTGCATTGCATACGTGGTAGGACTTAGGATATCTTGTATTTTGTGCTTTTGCTATATTTTTGAAATTCGGCCTTGTATTTTATAATATTATGAAAGCCCTAAAGTTTGTAATATCTTGTACATATTAAATAACATGGAGATTTTCTGGATATATTTAAATTATTATGGACTGTATTATGGAACTATTTAATGACTGTAAAAGTCTATTGACTTTACAGAGAAATAGAGACTGTGAAATATTTGAGATTTTGATATTATCATATTGAACTGTTTTCAACAGGTTTGGAAGGACAGTTTGTCCGAAATACAGATGGCAACTTACCAAATTTTTATTACCAATCTTGAAACACTAATTTTATCAAAGTATGAAAATAGTATCAGCCTGATATGAATATTACATAAAAGACTTCTTAAAATCAAATTGAGTTCAGGAAATGAAATAATCACAGACTAGGTGTTCAGGCATGCCGTGTAGCATGCCTTGCTCGGCTATTCTGTAGATGGGTGAGGGGTGTTACATTTAGTGATATCAGAGCATGGTTTAGGCATTTTTGGACCTAGATTGTAGCACCCCTATTTGCATAGCCTGGTATATTTCGTTGTTCCGATGACCAGAGTAGGTCCGGACAATTAAGGGGATTAGAACCACACATAAGACAACTAGATAAGCTATAAACACAAATAATTAGTAATTTCCAATTAGTTAAGTATAAATAAGAAAAACAGAACATAAGAAGTTAAACGCGTCGAGAGTCACAGCGTTGGGTGACCTTCTCGGGAATGACTGCGAAGTCGATTTAAACTCAAAATTCGAACTGTAAAATGTGATGCCGCGGTCCTTAAGACTATTACAAACATAGTGGAAAAAGAGAAAATCACAAAAAAGAACTTTTAAGCCTGTCAAATAATTAGGTTAGAGAGCCAAAAGAAATATTGAATTATTTGCAAACCGGGTTGAACCGGCGAGGGGCAATTTGGTCAATTGACCCCGAGAGCTGACTCATGACCTAACTGTCAAATAAAATTGGAGAAAAGAAAATTTTGGAGTTAGGAATTAAATTAAAGAACTAATAGAAAAATTAGAAGAAAAAAAAATTTAAAAAGGTAATGACATCATCATGGTGACATCATACATGAGGTCATAATTAATTTTTTATTTACTTGATATTTTGACTAAGTCAATTAAAGGATAAATACACAAAATAAAGAAATAAAAATCATTTTCCCTCATCTTCCTCAAGCTAGCCAAAACCCTCTCCCTCACTTCTCCATTGTTAGACCTCCATTAAAGCTTGCACTCAAGCTTAAATTTCTTCACTAAACCTTAATAGCTTCCATAAAAACCTCATTAGAGCTTGTTATCTCAACCTAAGAAGAAGATTGAAAGGGGAAAGAAGAATAGAAGATGGAGATTTGGAGGATTTGAAGTTCTAAGAAAGGTTAGTAAGCAAACTTGGCAATTTTAGTTTAATTCTTACATTTCTAACTTATTGAACTTGGAAATAAACTTTCAATAAAAAGAAAAATTTTGTTGAGGGACCACAAGTGAATTTCGACCAGCATGTGTATGGGGGTATATTTTCATGGTTTGATTGAATTAGGAGGTGATATAAACCTTAAGTAGTTGAGTAATTATAGTTAAAAGCTTTGAATTAGCTAAATGCAAAGACATTGTGAATTAGGGTTTTGGGACACTTAAGATTTAGAGACAAAAATGTGAAAAATTGTTAAATGATTTCTTTGACCTAGTTTAAGGAGAGAAATAGTTAATTGTGACCTAATGAGGTGTGTTAGGAGTGTTTGAATCAAAAGCAAATTTGGATTGAGTGTGGTAATGCTGCTAGAAGCATGACCAAGTTACATTTAAGGGACCAAAAATGAAAATTTACAAGTCCAATTGGTATGAGACCAATTGCAAATGAAAATAGACATTAAATGACACAATTTTCATTTAAGAAGCATGCCCAAAAAGTGACCAAAACCTAGTGAACAAATTGACCAAACTCGGAAAATCTCAGTCTGCCCTGTACAAACTGACCAAATGAATAGTGTTTGTTCATTTGGCCATAACTTGAGATAGGAAGGTCTAAATGTCCTGAAATTTTATCAGTGGTTAGATGAGATATAGACTAAAACTTTCATGAAGAACATAAACCCAAATTATACCATTAACCAAGTCATTTAACCACCCGAAGTTGGTGACCTAAAACTACCAGAACCAAAATTGCCTAGAAAATCTGGGTTAAGTCCAAGACGACAACCATGGCTTAAATGGATATAACTTGAGCTACAAGACTCCAATTGGAGTGATTCAAAAAGGAGAATAAACTTAAGACAATGGGGAACATTTTCTGTGAAGAATGTTTTGCTAAATTCTAACAGTAAGATGACCAATGGAACAGTGCAACCTTATACACCAAAATTGAAAATTTATCAAATTTGCCTAAAAGATTTAGAATTTGAGTAAACAACCAAAACCAACAAATTTAGCAACCAAAATGTGGTATGTGGGTGAAGTTGGAATTCCCAGACCTATTAAGCCTTAGAAAGTCAACAATTTGAATTAAATAGTGTAGTAAATGGTAACCCCAAAACACAAAATTTAAAGAACGTCGAGTTTAACACATTAGAGCAAGGTAAAAGTGAAGTTAAATTTATTTTTGGATTTATGCTAAGTTATGGTACTGAAACACTGTGAAATTGTGTGTTTCAGTTGAAAAGAACACTTGGAAAGAACTCGAAGAATCAAGTCAAGGCCAAGAGGTGACTCGCTTGAGGTTTGTGCACAAAGTATAAATTCTGCAAATTATTTTCTGCATATGGTTTTGAATAATTTGAGATAGTGAATTGTGACATTATTTATGATGCTTTGATTTAAATTTGTTGAAAGTTTTTGTGTATATTTGAAATGGCAATGTTTGGTAAATTGTTAAGATAAGTTTTGAAACTACAGTGTTATGACCATATATTTGAACACCTCACTAGCATGACTAGTGGGGGTAATCAGTTTCGAATTTTGATTTCTTCTCTGGATGAAGTGTTGAGGTGTGCCAGTAGAAGAGGAATTTGAATGGATATCCATATATTTGAGCTACCTAGCCTTGTGATGTGATTTCTCCTTAGCCTCTGGCTATTGAGATTATATTTGTTTCGAATGACATGATCTAATTGTGGATATGAAATGTGATTTGATACTTCAAAAATGAAATTGTTAGGGATTAAAATCTCATAATTCATGTTTTGTATTTAATTCTCATGTTCAGACCAATTTTTGAGTAAATGTGATTTAAATTCTACATAAAGATTATTTTAGTATGTTGTGCACCACTGAGTCCTAGTACTCAGCGATAGCTGTTATTGCTATCGCTGATATAGAGACTATAGTAGCAGCAGATTGAGCTACTGAGGATTGAGGATCTATCAGCTTGAAGTTATCGGGTATAATTTATACCCTAATTGTAAATATCCATTTTGATGAATGTATTGCATGTAATTATATGGACATGTAAATTCAGTCTTGAGCAGCTTGTACAAAGTTTGTATAAAGTTTGTAATAAAATTTAGTTGAATTTCTTTTGATGTAAATTTTCTTTGCAATGGTGTATATAAATTACTTTGTCATTAATGAAATATGAATGGTAGCATCTATTTTGAATTGAATGAAATTCATTAATGATATTTGATGATTGTGGATATTGGAAATGGTGGATTTGAATTTTGGGAGTTGATAAATGTGTTGAAATTGATTGAAGTAATTGTGAATTTGAAGAAGTTGTTGAGGAAAATTATTGGAAGTGTTTTTTTTCAGGTATTTGAAGAACTGTTTTCTCAAAATATAGACGGAACTCTGGCAAAATTTTTATAAAATTTGTGGAAAAATAAAATGGACCAAAAATATTAACTAGTTTTAATTTTAATTAAATGTTTTAAATACCTGTTAGAAAATGCTCACCACTTATCAAAAATGAGAAAATTGTTTTAGAATCCCTTGTAGGGTACTTAATGAGTTATCGGTAGGTGAAGTTCGGTAGTTCATTATGTATTCCACGGGATCATGTTATGCCTTACAGAGGGGTAAGGTGTGACATGTTTTAGTGGTATCAGAGCCTGGTTTTTGAAGTATGTTTTAACTTGAGAATTTGTGTCTTTCCCTGTTAAGTACAACTGCTCAATGTCCATATTTTTTACATACAGTGCATTATATCATAAATATGAACTAACGGAGGGAAATCTCCTTGTGTTACTTGTTCAGGAGATACCTTAACTTCAGACTGAAGTGGAAAAAGGGGATTGCTCAGTCGAGCAATCTGTTGAAGCTGAGGCACAAGGGGAAGCCCCAGCTCTACAGAATGTGAGTGGATCAGTAGCACCAGCCTCGCAAATGCCACAGTTTCCTGCACAGTTTGCACAGTAGATGGCTGCGATGTTTCAACAAATGGCTGGGGATATGCCTACTTAAGCTCCACCCCAGACACCTGTGGTACAACCACTGCCTCCAGCCAGATAGTATGACAAGTTATTAAAGTATGGGGCTATTGAATTTAAAGGTACAGTGGACCCTTTAGAGGCAGAGCAATGGCTTGAAAGGATGGATAGAGTATTTAAGAAGCAACACTGCCAAGATGAACTGAAGTTTGAATATTTTGTGTAACTACTGCAAGGGGATGCGTATGATTGGTGGAAGACCATCCCCCACGGATTAGCTGAACCACCAGTACTGACCTGGGATGACTTCATCAGAGAATTCTGACAAAAATACGTCCCAGACACATATGTGGATCAAAAGATGCAAGAATTTCTGAGTCTGAAGCAAGGGAGTAAAGCAGTGGCAGAATATGAGAGGGAGTTCTCCCGTTTAAGCCATTATACTAGGAGTCTCCTTTCTACCAGCAAGGCAAGGTGCAAGAGATTTGAGACTAGTTTGAAGCCCAGTTTGAGAATGTAAGTAGTGGGATTCAGACAAAGTAATTTTTCAGAACTTATGTCTCAAGCACTTGAGCTGGAGAGAATTGAATCAAAATCGACCCCAATAAAAGAAAAATTAGAAAAAGTTGAAAAATCAGAGAAAGACAAGGGGGAAAAATCAATTGAACAAAGTTTTGGGGGTACTTCTAGGAGAAAGAAGAAATTTAGTGGACCCAACAGGGGTCGAGGTGGAAGATTTGGTAGGGGCAAATTTTCTGGACAGAGACCCCCTAGGTCTGGTTAGCAGTCGAGCAGGGGTTCATATTCTGCCCGCCCCTATGAGACTAGTGGCAAGATACATGGGGGGGAATGCTATTGGGCCACTGGAGCCTATTTTAACTGTGGAGGCAAGGGCCATTTAGCAAAAGTCTGCACTAGTGCTCCTAAATATGGCCCAGCTCCTACTATTGCCGAAGGATCTATTCAGAGTCCTGCTCCTAGAGGTTCAAAGTCTGTTGGCAGAGAAAGAGGTAGAGGTAGAGGCACTACTTCTAGCAGTCAGGGCACGGTTGGTTAGTCGGCATAAGAGAGTGCTTCAGCCAGAGTCTACACAATAAGACAGTGAGAAGAGGCTGAGACTTCTGATGTGGTAGCTAGTACATTCTCTATCTCTAATCAATAAGTATTTGTGTTGTTTAATCCGGGTTCAACCCATTCATATGTTAGTGCTACCATAGTTAGTTCACTTGCTGTTCCATGTGTGCAAATGGGTTTTGAAGTGCTAATAACTAGTCCATTAGGACAAGAGGTCCAGGTCAATAGAATTTACGGGGACTATCCTTTGGTGATCCAAGGACATGTTTTTCTGTCAGATTTGATTGAAATGCCCTTCAGAGATTATGATATTATCTTGGGCATGGATTGGTTAGCCAGGCATCACGCCATGATTGACTATAGACTGAAGACAGTCACTTTTGGTCTCCCTTTGTATGGTGATGTGGTAATACATGGGGAGAGGCATTTACTGCCATCAAACATCATTTCGGCTACACTAGCCAGAAGGATGATCAGAAAGGGGTGTGAAGCATACTTGGCACATGTGATAGACACCCAAGTGGGGAGTCCAGCACTAAGGGACATCCCTACTGTATGTGACTTTCCGGATGTGTTTCCTGATGAATTGCCAGGATTACCTCCAGAAAAAGAGGTGCAGTTTGAGATTGATGTTATGCCTGGTGTGGACCCAATCTCCATAACGCCATATAGAATGGCACCAGCAGAATTGAAAGAGTTGAAAGTACAGTTGCAAGAGCTACTTGACAAGGGCTTTATCCTCCTTAGTGTGTCACCTTAGGGATCGCCAGTGTTGTTTGTAAAGAAGAAGGATGGCACTCTCTGCTTATGCATTAACTATCGGCAGTTGAATAAGGTGATAATAAAGAATAGATATCTATTACCCCGTATTGATGACTTATTTGATCAGTTGAGGGGTGCAGCAGTGTTCTCCAAAATTGACCTGAGATCAGGTTATTATCAGCTGAAAGTACAAGAGCAGAGTATTTCTAAAACTGCCTTCAGAACCCACTATGGCCATTATGAGTTCTTGGTCATGCCATTCGGGTTAACTAATGCTCCGGCTGCTTTTATGGATCTGATGAACACTATTTTCAGATCATACATCGACCAGTTTATTGTGGTATTCATAGATGATATATTGGTTTATTCGAGGAGTCCAGAAGAGCATGATAGACATATGTGGATTGTACTGTAGACTATGAGGGAGAAATAGCTATACGCTAAATTGTCGAAATGTGAATTTTGGCTAAAAGAAATATCTTTCTTGGGGCATGTAGTATCAGAAGAGGGCATCAAGGTAGATCCAAGTAAGATTGAAGCTGTCCTTAATTGGAGGCCACCCAGAAATATCACAAAGATTCATAGTTTTCTGGGTTTAGCTAGATACTACCGTCGGTTTGTGAAGGGATTCTCCATGTTGGCATCTCCATTGACCAAGCTGCTTAGGAAAGATGTAAAATTTCAGTGGACGGATAAATGCCAACAGACTTTTGATGAATTGAAGAGATGTTTGGCTGAAGCTCCAGTCCTAGCTTTACCTACACCGGGTCTAACGATCGGGCTCCAACCACTAGAGGAGTTGTCCGCTTTGGCCATAAGCCTCACGGTTTTGTCCCATAGGTGGAATGGAGAACTTCCCAGGAGGTCAACCATCCTAGGATTTCTCTCAAGCCAGCACGCTTAACCCTGGAGTTCTTCCAACTCTCCAGGCCATTCCACCAAAAGGCGCCTCTAGTGATTAGTTCCCCCATTTTATATATCATTACTTGTTGAACCTAAGACCATCTCCGTGCTTTGCAGATGTGGGATTTGCCTAAGCGACCTTTCTCCCCCCCTTTTGGGACTCAGCGTCCTCGCTGAGGTTTGCCCCACCATCGCCCAAGAGGACACGCGAGCGGCTCTGATACCAATTGTAACGATCGGGCTCCAACCACTAGAGGAATTGTCCGCTTTGGCCATAAGCCTCACGGTTTTGTCCCATAGGTGGAATGGAGAACTTCCCAGGAGGTCACCCATCCTAGGATTTCTCTCAAGCCAGCACGCTTAACCCTGGAGTTCTTCCAACTCTCTAGGCCATTCCACCAAAAGGCGCCTCTAGTGATTAGTTCCCCCATTTTATATATCATTACTTTTTGAACCCAAGACCATCTCCGTGCTTTGCCGATGTGAGATTTGCCTAACGGACCTTTCTCTCCCCCTTTCGGAACTCAGCGTCCTCACTGAGGTTTGCCCCACCATCGCCCAAGAGGACACGCGAGCGGCTCTGATACCAATTGTAACGATCGGGCTCCAACCACTAGAGGAATTGTCCGCTTTGGCCATAAGCCTCTCTGTTTTCTCCCATAGGTGGAATGGAGAACTTCCCAGGAGGTCACCCATCCTAGGATTTCTCTTAAGCCAGCACGCTTAACCCTGAAGTTCTTCCAACTCTCCAGGCCATTCCACCAAAAGGCGCCTCTAGTGATTAGTTCTCCCATTTTATATATCATTACTTTTTGAACCCAAGACCATCTCCATGCTTTGCCAATGTGGGATTTGCCTAAGGGACCTTTCTCCCCCCCTTTCAGGACTCAGCGTCCTCGCTGAGGTTTGCCCCACCATCGCCCAAGAGGACACGCTAGCGGCTCTGATACCAATTGTAACAATCGGGCTCCAACCACTAGAGGAATTGTCCGCTTTGGCCATAAGCCTCACGATTTTATCCCATAGGTGGAATGGAGAACTTCCTAGGAGGTCACCCATCCTAGGATTTCTCTCAAGCCAGCACGCTTAACCCTAGAGTTCTTCCAACTCTCTAGGCCATTCCACTAAAAGGCGCCTCTAGTGATTAGTTCCCCCATTTTATATATCATTACTTTTTGAACCCAAGACCATCTCCGTGCTTTGCCGATGTGGGATTTGCCTAAGGGTCCTTTCTCCCCGACTAAAACATGTCACACCTTACCCCTCCGTAAGGCATAACATGATCCCGTAGAATACTTAATGAACTACCGAACTTCACCTACCGATAACTCATTAAGTACCCTACAAGGGATTTTAAAACAATTTTCTTACATTTTGGAAGTGGTGAGCATTTTGGTAGGAATTAAAATCATTTATTCAAAGTTTAAATACTAGCAAAAATTTTTGTCCATTTAAATTTTGCCACAAATTTTATAAAAATTTTGACAGAGTTCCGTTTGTAATTAGAGAAAACAGTTCTTCAAATACCTGAGAAAAACACTTCCAAAAATTTTTCACAACTCCCAACCTCCAATAAATCTCAACCAACTCAATTCAAGTCACTTCAAAGTAATTCCACAATTCAAATCAAAATTTATCATCTCAAAATATTTAACAACTCCATTCACAAGGCATAAAATATGAAATTCACATGTACAATTATTAATTCACAGAAGAAAATCCAAAATAATATTATTACAATTTATTTACAACTGCTCAACTTACATTGATACATACAACATTTCTATACTTACATCAAAATTATCTATAAGGGTATAAAATAATACCCGTACAAAATGATCGATGTGGTCCACAATTCGATAGCAGCTCACTCTACTGCTTTCTCCTTGCTCTTATCTGCGACAGCAAAATAAGCTATCGCTGAGTATAAAAATACTTAGTGGTGCACAATAAAAATTTAAAATGTAATACATAAATCTTTCATTGATGAAACACAATTTGAATACTTCTCAATCACATTTCACAAATATCAAAGCTCATAATAACACTATTTGGTCAAATAATCTATTAAACACAGTGTTGCCAAAATCATATACACTTAAGCCATGACACAAAATTTCTGATCAATGTCGTGTTGTACACCACGACAAAGCAATCTACAACCCCATTAATCGAAATCAATGAGGGAGGTGGCTAGCTAGCTAATGAGTACTCATCCGATCTCAACCTCAACTGGCAAGCCAGAGAGAGAGGAAAATAAACTATCTCAACCCCATAAATGGTGGAGGAATAATGTGATACTGTCATGCTAAGTGTGAACATAAAATCAATTCAAAACAATTTATTCAAATAATTTAAATAATTTATTGGAAATCTGGTAAATTTTCAAAGTCATATTCACAATCATAAATGGCAACACAATTCGTAATTAACTCAAGAAAAGTCAAATTTTCAAGAATCATATATTTAAACAAAGATTACTGTGCACAGAGCTGACGTGAGTCGCCTTTAACCCTTGACTCAGTCTCTTCGAGCCTCCAAGTCTTTTTCAGCTGAAACACACAGTTTCATAGTGTTTCAGTACCATAACTTAGCAGAAATCCAAAAATAAATTTCACTTCATTTTTACCTAGCTTTAATGAGCTAATTTCGACGTTCACGAAGTTTTTGTGTTTCGGGTTACTATTCACTACACTATTCAAGTCAAATTGTTGACTTTTTAAGGCTTAATAGGTATGGGAACTCCAACTTCACCCACATACCACATTTTGGTCATTAAATTTATTGGTTTTGGTCATTTTCTCAAAGCTTAAGTCCTTTTGGCAAAATTGTCAAATTTTCAGTTTTGGTGTCCCTAATTGCACTGTTCCATTGGTCAATCTACTGTTGGAATTTGATAAAACTTCCTTCGTAGAAAATGTTTCTTATTGTCTTAAGTTTATTATCATTTTTGGATTACCCAAATTAGAGTTTTGTAGCTCAAGTTATGGCCATTTGAACTAGGGCTGCCAGGTTAGACACAACCCAGATTTTCTGGGCAAAGTTTGGTGCTGGCAGTTTTGGGTCACCAACTTGGGGTGGCAAAATGGCTTCGTTGCTGGCAGAACTTGGACTTGTGTTCTTCATGAAAGTTTTAGGTCTATATCTCATCTAATGACTGGTAAATTTTCAAATCATTTGGGCCTGCCTAGCTCGAGTTTTGACCAAATGAAAAAACACTGTTCATTTGATCAGTTTGTACAGTGGCAGACTGCTCTTACTCAAATTTGGTTAATTTGTTCACTAGGTTTTGGTCACTTCTTGGGCATGGTTCCTAAATTAAAATTGTGTCATTTTATGTCTATTTTCATGCCCAATTGGTACCATATCAATTGGACTTGTAAAATTTTAGTTTTGGTCCTTCAAAATTGACTTGGTCATCTTTGCCGTGACATGACCATACAACCTCCGAATTTAACTTAATTTCCAACCATTCCCACACAACTCATTTGGTCATAATTGACCATTTTTCACTTCACAATAGGTCAAAGATATCATTTACTTTTTCTCACATTTTTTGGTTCACAAACCCCAATATTCAAAACCCTAACTCATCCATCTCATGTATTTAATCACAATTAGTGCTCTTAATCCTAACCATTCAACTATATAAGGTTTTTTAAACTCATTCAAATCCATCAAACCATACAAAATCATACTCCCCTTCAACAGGCCGAAATTTCGGTTTGGTCCTTCCCCCATATTTTTATTTAATTTTAAGTTTATTTACAAGCTCTTGATGCCATACAAACACTAATTAAATAAAAAAAAATTGAAGTTTATATTACTAACCTTGAGCAGAATTTTCTTCCTCCTTTTCTTCAAATTTTTCTTCTTTCTTTTCCTTAAATCCTCTTTCCTAGTTTCCCAAACAAATTCTAGTTATGGTAGGAAATTTTTCTATGGTTGGATTTTGGGTTCTTCAAGCTCAAAAATGAGCTTTCATGGTGGTTTGTGAGAGAGCTTGGGAGAGGGAAGGGAGGCGGCAAAAGGGAAGAAGAAGAAGAGGTTTTTATTTTATTTTTTTTCTATTAGCTCTTTAATTTAATTCTCATTTCCGAAATTTTCTTTTCTCCGATTTTATTTGATAGTTAGGTCAAGAGTCAGCTCTCGGGGTCAATTGACCAAATTGCCCCTCGCTGGTTCATCCCGGTTTACAAATAATTCCATATTTCTTCTGGCTCCCTGACCTAATTATTTGACTGGCTTAACAGTTCTTTTTTGTGATTTTCTCTTTTCCACTGTGTTCATAAGGGTCCTAAGGGCAGCGTCACATTTTACGGTTCGAAATTTGAGTTTAAAATGACTTCGCAATCGTTCCCGAGGAGGTCACCCATCGTTGTGACTCTCGACTCGTTTAACTTCTGATGTTCTGTTTTTCTTATTTATACTTAACTAATTGAACATTACTAATTATTTGTGTTTATGGTTTCTCTAGTTGTCTTAAGTATGGTTCTAATCCCCTTAATTATCCGGACCGACACCGGTCACCGGAACAGTAAAATATACCAGGCTATACAAATAGGGGTGTTACACCAGGTAAAGATTATACAGTTTATAGTGATCCTTCTCACAATGGGTTAGGCTGTGTATTGATGCAAGATCGAAATGCCATTGCCTATGCATCACGCCAGCTGAAACTGCATGAGAGGAATTATCCAACACATGATTTGGAGCTTGCAGCTATTGTGTTTGCTCTTAAGAACTGGCGACACTATTTGTACGGGGAAAAATGCTATATCTACACAGATCATAAGAGTTTGAAGTATTTGGCACTCAAAAGGAGTTGAATTTGAGACAGAGGAGATGGTTAGAGTTAATAAAAGTCTATGATTGTTTGATAGACTATCAGCCAGGAAAAGCTAATGTTGTGGCTGACGCCTTAAGTCGCAAGACTATGGCAAGTCTACGAGTTACTTCTTTGTCTATGGTACATGAGTTAAGATCATTGCATGCCAGCTTAGAGATTAATGATGATGGGTAGACAACAGTTGTTTGGCATGTACAGCCAGTGTTGATTGATCAGATCAGAATGGCTGCTCAGAATGATGAAAGGTATCAGAAGCTATTGGAAGAAGTTAGGTAGGGTAAGAAACTAGAATTCTCAATCAGAGATGATGGTCTACTGCTACACCAAGGCAAAATGTGTGTTCCTAATGATGTTGAATTGAGGCAAATCATTTTGAAGGAAGCACATGAGTCTCCTTTTGCCATGCACCCTGGTGGCACAAAAATGTATAGAGGGCTAAAGGAGCATTACTGGTGGATGGGTGTGAAAAGAGATGTGACAGAGTTTGTTTTTAAATGCCTAACTTGTCAGCAAGTGAAGGCAGAACATCAAGTACCTGCTGGGTTGTTACATCCACTACTAGTACCAGAATGGAAATGGGAGAGAATAATGATGGATTTTATGATGGGACTTCCGAGGACACAAATGAGTCATGATGCAGTATGGGTCACTGTTGATATACTGAACAAGTCTGCTGATTTTTCTGCCAGTCTGGATGGACTACAGTTTAGAAAGATTGGTCAGGTTGTAAATTGATGAAATTGTGAGACTACATGGAGTGCCAGTATCCATTGTATCAGATAGAGATCCTAGGTTCCCTTCTAGATTATGGGGTAGTCTTCAGAGAGCCCTAGAAACTAGATTGAACTTCAGTACTACATTCCACCCACAGACAGATGGCCAATCTGAGAGGGTAATTCAGATCTTGGATGACATGCTACGGGCTTGTGTGATTGAATTTGAGGGCAGTTGGAACACATACTTGCCTTTGATTGAGTTTGCTTACAACAATAGCTACCAATCAAGCATTGGGATGCCTCCATATGAAGCTTTGCATGGCAGAAAATGTACAATCCCGTTGTGTTTGGATGACTGGGTGAAAGAAAGATGATTGGACCCGAAATTATTCAGCAAACTGAAGAGAAAATCAGGGTCATCAGAGATTGACTTAAGACTACATCAAACCATCAGAAGTCCTACATTGATTTAAAGAGAAGAGATATTGAGTATGCAGTGGGTGAGAAAGTATTTGTGACACCCCTTACCCGTGTACAGTATACCCGAGTAAGTAATGCCACACGGTGTACCGGCACATTCTAATATACCTTAATTAATTTATACCATGCTTGTGAATATAATTTATGAAATATAATTTATTTTAGCCATTTATCAAAAGTATTATTTATTTGAGGTTCCGAAGATTTTAAAGAAAATCCGGTGGAGTACCGGCTAAAAATGGAGAAAACAGTTCTTCGGAACCTGTTAAAAACACTTCCAATATTTGTATTCCATCATTTCAAACTCCAATATCCAAAATCTCAACAATATTTCTCAATTTTAGTTCTCAACAACCTTTTCATTTCTCAAACATCCATCACATGTAATAATCAAGTATAAATCACAAATAAACATTTACTTTTCCATTCACAAATAAAATTTTCATAATTTACATGAACATTAATATACATTACACAAGTTTAATTACATATGAGAAAATCAAAATTTATTACAGAATGCCAAAATGACACCTAGTGTCCTACCAATGCACTGCAGAAGTTGAGGTGACACGGACACTGTGCAGAACTGTAGGATGGATTCACCCAGTCTGCGGTCTATTGGGCTCGCGATCTGTATCTCCAGTACCTACGCGTGGCAAAAGCAACGCGCTAAGCAATAATGCTTAGTGGTGCAATAATATAATAAAAGAAAATAACAGAAAATAAGTATGTATAAAATGTGTATGATTTCTTTGTTTGGTATTGGTATGTCCATTATTTCATTATCTTTGTCCACTTTTATTCATTTGATTGCCCCAAGTAACCTACACTAGGCGACTGGACTGGATAAACGGGTAAACTGGCACTGGGTATCAAGTACCTCGGGCCGTCACACCATCGGTCACATAGGCATCTCCCGGTGTGCAACAGAACAGCTAACAAGCTGTAAATAATATCAGGCACAAGGCCAAAGCTCAATACAAGGTCAGAATGGCTAAAAGCCATGAAATCACAGAATGGCATATTGCCATGTGCAGTACTGCTAACTGAACCCTATTGGCATGCCAAACTATCCAAACCAATCATGTTAGGTATACTAGGGCATTTGAAACTTTTAAATTCTTTAATTTGTGCATTTCAAGTTTTGGTGTCACTATTCACCTCATTGGTCAACCAAAATGTTGACTTTTGGATAGAAAATATGTACCTTGACTTTGGCACTCCCAACATACCACATTTTACATTTAAAACTTGTTAGAATTGGTCACCATTACCATTTCTAACTTAAAACCAAGAGGGCAGAAAATTTCAGTTTTTGAAGCATATGTTTACTGTTCCATTAAGCCTTTATTGCGGTGAGAATTTGAAGAAATGACAAACATGAAAGTTGTTCCTTATTTTGTCTAGTTGAATTTCCTTTTTGAATCACTCCATTTGGAGTTTTGTAACTCGGATATGGTCCAAAACCACGGTGGCAGTTGCCAATATGCAGAATTGACCATATCTACAGTAACATTAATAGTGACTGCCACTGCCATTTGGGTTAGGTTCTGGCCATAATTTGGGGTAGGTTTCTTCATGAAAGTTGTTTTTCTATGTCTTAGCTTGTTGCTGTAAATATTTCAGGTCAATTGACCAAATCTACAGTGAGTTATGGCCAAATGTTACTGTTCATTTGGTTATTCTGCAGAATCAGTTGCAGGGTACCCGGATTGGGGCCAAGTTTGGTCCTCTTGCTTTGGTCCTTTGGGCATGGTTTCTTCAGCAAAAATGTGCCATTGTAAGTCTAGTTTCATGTCCAATTGGCCAAATACCAATTGGATCAACACAGCCAAAGTTATGGCTGTGTAATTGGACTGAAATTTCAGTCTATTCTTTGTCCTAGGCGACCTACATCTTCACTTTGCCATACTATTTTTTTAGTCCAAATTGTGGTCAACTTACCTAAAATAGTCACTAATTGACCATTAAAATGTTCTCTAACAATTTCCTAAGCCAAGTCAATTTTTCACTTCTCAAAACCCTAATTCCCATATGAGTTTTCACAAATTCCTTATTTAACTCTTTCATTCTTTGTATATGTATATGTGTACACTTTAAACATAAGCTCTAGTTCACTCTAAGTCCATCAAAACAATCAAAATAATTCCTTCACAAGGGCTGCCGAAAATTCATAGTATGTATACACATAATTCTTGTCCATTTTAGTTACAATTCTTACTCAATTCAAGTTACAAATCATAAAAATAAAGAGTTTTAAGTATCTAATGCACTAACCTTGAATAGGGCAGATTTTTCCCAACTCAAAACTTCACTTTCCTTCACTTTCTAGGCTGCCAAAAGGTTGTTTAAGGTGTGGGGTAAAATTTTAATGAAGAGAGGTTAGGGTTTTGTGGTGAAACAAAGTAAGAAAGTGAGCTTGCTTGAAGTTGTCAATGGAGGTTGGGCAAGGCAAAGGAAATGGCTGATTTTTGGGGAGGAAGAAGGCTGCTCACATTTTGTGTTTCCTTTGGTCTTTATTTGTTCTTATTTATCTCTTTTATTTGTTGGTTAATGGTTTTTTTAATTGTAATTGGCTATAGCTTGTAAATGACATCATCAAGATGTCATAAATGAGCCTTTTTTTTTATTTTTCCTTTCTTTTTGTCACTACTCACTTCAAATTAATTTTTCATCAACATTAATTCATATTTTATGTCATGTTAATTATTTACTTAGCTGAAAAAGTCGGCCAAAAATCACCTCTGAAAGCGAAATGACCAAAATGCCCTCCGTTTGGCTCAACGGGCCAAAATTGTCTGTACCGATTGAAAAATTTTTCTAGGTATTTTCTTGGCATTCTAATGCCATGGGAACCTCAATAACCCTTCTCTGGAGTCCCAAAAATTATTTTATGAATTTTTCCCCGGGTCTAGGGCTCCTCGTTGCGAGAACCGCAACTTCCCTCTGGTTACCCATCGCTAGGGCACCGGCTCGTTTAACTTGTTTGTATTTTATTTCTAAAATTTTTACTAAATTTTTCTTATCAATATTTGAGTTAATTATGGTTCCTCACTTTAGTTTAAATATTTTTCCGGACGTTCTAGCTGTCCGGACTGACACCGGTCACCAGAACAGTAGAATGTACGGAATTGCTACAGGGAGGGTGTTACAGTATTCCTCAAGGTTTCTCCTTGGAAGAGAATTATGAGATTCGGCAGAAAGGGAAAACTAAGTCCTCTTTTCATCGAGCCATATGAGGTTCTCGAAAGAGTAGGTCCTTTAGCATATCGATTGGCACTACCTCCAGAGTTAGAGAAAATACATAATGTCTTCCATGTGTCTATGTTGAGGAGGTATTGATCAGACCCATCTCATGTACTACCAGTAGAAGAAATTGAAGTGAATCCAGACCTCACATTTGAAGAAGAACCCATAGATATTATGGCTTATGAGGTGAAGCAGCTACGGAACAAGCAAATACCGTTAGTGAAAGTGCTGTGGAACCATCATTCGGGCCAGGAGGCTACTTGGGAATGAGAGGAGGACATGAGGAGATAGTACCCACAGCTGTTCAGAGATTGATACCAGGGAAAATTTCGAGACGAAATTTATTTTAAGGGGGGGAGAATTGTAACACCCCTATTTGCATAGCCTAGTATATTTCACTGTTCCGATGACCGGAGTCGGTGTGGACAATTAAGGGGATTAGAACCACACTTAAGACAACTAGATAAGCCATAAACACAAATAATTAGTAATTGCCAATTAGTTAAGTTTAAATAAGAAAAACTGAACATAAGAAGTTAAACGAGCCGAGAGTTATAGCGATGGGTGGCCTTCTCGGGAATGACTGCGAAGTCGATTTAAACTCAATTTTTTAACCGTAAAATGTGACGCCGCAGTCCTTAAGACTATTACAAACACAGTGGAAAAGAGAAAATTACGAAAAAGAACTGTTAAGCCAGTTAAATAATTAGGTCAGGGGGCTGAAAGAAATATTGAATTATTTGCAAACCGGGTTGAACCGGCGAGGGACAATTTGGTCAATTGACCCCGAGAGCTGACTCCTGACCTAACTATCAAATAAAATCAGAGAAAAGAAAATTTTAGAATCGATAATTAAATTAAAGAACTAATAGAAAAAAAAAAAAGAAAAGTTAAAACGGTAATGACATCATCATGGTGACATCATAATTGAGGTCATAATTAATTTTTTATTTACTTGATATTTTGACTAAGTCAATTAAAGGATAAATACACAAAATAAAGAAATAAAAATCATTTTCCCTCATCTTCCTCAAGCTAGCTGAAACCCTCTCCCTCACTTCTCCATTATTAGACATCCATTAAAGCTTGCACTCAAGCTTAAATTTCTTCACTAAACCTTAATAGCTTCCATAAAAACCTCATTAGAGCTTGTTATCTCAACCTAAGAAGAAGATTGAAAGAGGAAAGAAGAACAAAAGATAGAGATTTGGAGGATTTGAAGTTCTAAGAAAGGTTAGTAAGCAAACTTGACAATTTTAGTTTAATTCTTACATTTCTAACTTATTGAACTTGGAAATAAACTTTCAATAAAAAGAAAAATTTTGTTGAGGGACCACAAGTGAATTTCGACCAGCATGTGTATGGGGGCATATTTGCATGGTTTGATTGAATTAGGAGGTAATATAAACCTTAAGTAGTTGAGTGATTATAGTTAAAAGCTTTGAATTAGCTAAATGCAAAGACATTGTGAACTAGGGCTTTGGGACACTTAGGGCTTAGAGACAAAAATGTGAAAAATTAGTAAATGATTTCTTTGACCTAGTTTAAGGAGAGAAATGGTCAATTGTGACCTAATGAGGTGTGTTAGGAGTGTTTGAATCAAAAGCAAATTCGGATTGAGTGTGGGCAGCATGACCAAGTTACCTTTGAGAGACAAAAAATGAAAATTTACAAGTCCAATTGGTATGAAACCAATTGTGAATGAAAATAAACACTAAATGACACAATTTTCATTCAAGAAACATGCCCAAAAAGTGACCAAAACCTAGTGAACAAAATGACAAAACTTGGAAAATCTCAATCTGCACTGTACAAACTGACCAAATGAACAGTGTTTGTTCATTTGGCCATAACTTGAGCTAGGAAGGCCTAAATGACCTGGAATTTTATGTAACACCCTCCCAGTAACCACTCCGTACATTCTATTGTTCCGGCGACCGGTGTCGGTCCGGACTGCTAGAACGTCCGGAAAAATATTTAAACTAAAGTCAGGAATAATAATTAACTCAAATATTAATGAGAAAAATTTAGTAAAAATTTTAGAAATAAAATACAGTTAAGTCAAATGAGCCGATGCCCAAGCGATGGGTAACCGGAGGAAAGTTGCGGTTCTCACAAAGAGGAGCCCTAGACCCGGGGGAAAAATTATAAAATAATTTTTGGGACTCCAGAGAAGGGTTATTGAGGTTTCCATGGCATTAGAATGCCAAGAAAATACCTAGAAAAAGTTTTCAATCGGTACAGACAATTTTGACCCGTTAAGCCAAATGGAGGGCATTTTGGTCATTTCGCCTTAAGAGGTGATTTTTGGCCGACTTGTCCAGTTGAGTAAATAATTAATATGACATAAAATATGGATAAACATTACTAGAAATTAAATTGAAGATGAGTAGTGGAGGAAAGAAAAGAAAGTGAAGAAAAAGCATATTTATGACATCATTGTGATGTCATTTAAAATTGCCAACCAATCACCATTAAGTAACCATTTGACTAACTAATAAAAGAGCTAAATAAAGACCAAGGAAGACCAAAAACCAGCTGCCTTCTCTTCAGCCAAAAACGTGAGTTTCTCTTCTTCCTCCCTCCATTGATGTTCAATCAAGCAAGCTTAATTTCCTACCTTGTTTCACCATAAAACCCTAACCCCACTTCATTAAAATTTTTTCCTACACCTTAAACAAGCTTTTGGCAGCCAAGAAGAGGAAAGAAAGAGAAGTTTGAGTTGGGAAAAAAACTGCCCTATTCAAGGTTAGTGCACTATATACCTAAAACTCTTTAATTTCATGAAATGGAACTTGAATTTAGTAAGAAAATGTAATTTAAATGAACAAAATTCATGTGTATGTGTACATGAGTTTTGGCTGCCCTAGTGAAGGAATAGGAAGGAGTGTTTTTGATGAGCTTGAAGTGAACTAAAATCATGTAGGAAGTTTATAAACATAAGAATAATAAGTTGGTATGCTAACTAAGGCATTTTGTAGAAAACCTAATGTGAAGCTAGGGTTTTGGGGAGTGAAAATTGACTTGGCTTAGGAAATTGTTAGAGCACATTTTAATGGTCAATTAGTGACCATCTTAGGTAATTTGACCATAAAATGGACTGAAAAATAGGATTGCAAAGTGAAGTTGCAGGCTGCCCTAGGACAGCAGCAGAGGGACTGAAAATTCAGTCCACTTGCACTGCCATAACATGGGCTGTGTTGGTCAAATTGGTGTTTGGCTAATTGGACATGAAACTAGGCTTATAATGGCACATTTTTTCTGAAGAAGCCATGCCCAAAAGACCAAAGCAAGAAGACCAAAACTTGGCCCCAATCCGGACACCCTGCAACAGCCCCTGCAGAATTGACCAAATGAACAGTAACTGTTCATTTGGCCATAACTCTCTGTAGATTTGGTTAATTGATCTGAAATTTTTACAGCAACAAGATAAGATATAGAAAAACAACTTTCATGAAGAAACCTACCCCAAATAATGCCATTAGCCCATTCAAATGATTGGTCAAAGTTAAGTTATCAAACCTGCAACTCTGTAGATTTACATTTGAACAGTAATGTTTGGATGACTATAACTCCCCCTAGAAAACTCGGATTTAGGCGATTCTTGAACAGATGGAAACCTAAGGTATGGTAGAACATGTCATATGAAGAAAGTTAGACCAAATTATGAGCTTAACTTGGTCAAATTACTGACCAAAGTTGGACCAAAATCTGCCAAAACCCAAAAGTGCAGCATGAGCGATTGCGTGAGCGATAAACTTATTTTGGCCATAACTTGAGCTACAAAACTCCAAATGGAGTGATTCAAAAAAAGAAATTCAACTAGACAAAATAAGGAACAACTTTCATGTTTACCATTTCCTCAAATTCCCACTGTAGAAATATCAAATGGAATAATAAAGATGAAGCACCAAATCTGAAAATTTTGTTCAATTAGCATTAAGCTTAGAAATGGTATTGGCAACAAATACCAACAAGTTTTAAATACAAAATGTGGTATGTTTGGGGTTTTAAAACCAATACACCTATTCTCTATCCAAAAGTCAACATTTTTGTTGACCAATGAGGTGAATAGTGACACCAAAACCAAAAATTGGCAATTTTGCCAAAATGACCTAAGCTTTGAGAAAGTGACCAAAACCAACAAGTTTTGAATACAAAATGTGGTATGTTGGGAGTACTAAAACCAATGTACCTATTGTTTATGCAAAAGTCAACATTTTAGTTGACTAATGAAATGAATAGTGACATGAAAACTTGAAATTCAAAAATTGTGAAACTTAAAAGTGCAAAATGCCCTAGTAGGCCTAATGTGATTGGTTTGGATAGATTGGCATGCCAATAGGGTATTGTTTTAGCAGTACTGCGAAAGGCTTTATGCCTGTATTCACAGCTTTATGCCCGTATTCATGGCTTTTATGCCCGATTATGTGATATCATGGCTTTTTAGCCATACTGACTGCATACATGGTTGACGTTCTGCGTCCCATGGTATGACGGCCCGAGGCACCGCGGTGTCCAGTGCCAACGACCCGTTATCGATCCGATCGTCGGTATAGGTTACTTGGGCATGGAAAATTATAACTGCGATTGAACTGATTATTAAAGAAAATACGAAAATTAAGTATCAGGAATGATTACAAAAATACAAAGAAGCTCAAGATCATGAAGAAAATAATTAACGAAATGCATGAAGAAGTTAATATCATAAAACATGATTAGCCCTAGACTAAACAACAAGTTAGTAATTATTCATTTCTTATGAACACAATAGCAAGGAAATTATTATTTTTTATTTGCATATTATATTTTCTTGTATTATTGGCACCACTAAGCTTTATGCTTAGCGCGTTGCTTTTGCAACGCGTAGGTACTGAAGATTTGGACAGAGGGCCCAGTAGACCACAGATTCGGTAAGGCAGTTCACAGTTCTGCATAGTGTCCATGTCACCTCACCATCCACAGTGCATTGGTAGGACACTAGGTTTCATTTTGACATTTTGTAACTAATTTCTATTTTCTCATATGTATTTGAACTTATGGAATGTATTTTGAGGTTCATGTAAATAATGAAAAATCGTATTAATGAATGTAAAAGTGAATGTTTATCTGTGATTTATACATGATATCACATGAGATGAATGATTGAGAAATGAATGGTGAAAAATGTTGAGATTTTGATATTGAAGTTTGAGAGTGATGAGATGATTGAATATGATCATAGGAAGTGTTTTTCACAGGTTCTGAAGAACTGTTTTCTCCATTTTTAGCCGCTACTCCGCCGGATTTTCTATAAAATTCTCGGAACCTTAAATAAATTATAATTTCGATAAATGGCTTAAATAAATTATATTTCACAAGTTATATTCAAAAGGAAGAATAAAAATGAATTAAGATAAAATAGAGTGCTCGGCACACTGAGTGGCATAACTTGCTCGGCTACACTGTAGTCGGGTAAGGGGTGTCACATTTAGTGGTATCAGAGCACGGTTTAGGCATTTCTGGGCCTAGATTGAGTCCATACCATGCATTGCATTTGTAAGAGTCGAGGTGACACTAATGCAGATCTGTTTGTCTTTCTTATTTTGAATAGGATATGGACCCTTCATCACAGAGAGCAGTCGAGGAGGAAGTGGAGAGTCATGCTCCACTGTGGTGAGGCGGGGTAGGGAGAACCTACTCCACCAGCTCAAGCGAGCACCTCAGCCTCCACAGGCCATGTTCCAGCAAATGGCCGATTTCTTTAGACAAATGGCCGGAGTAATGCCAGCACCACCACCACCACCAGCTCCACAGCAGAAATCACACCTGGAAAGGCTAAGAAAGTTTGGAGCAGTGGACTTCTATGGTAAGAGAGAAGATGATTACATTGCGGTAGAAAATTGGTTGAAACGAGCAGGCGAGTCTAAAACAACTCCATTGCACTCCAGAGCAAAACTTGGAATCTGTTGTATCTCTGCTGCAAGACGATGCATATGAATGGTGGGACACTATGTTCAGTGAAGTGCAGCCAGAAATAGTGACATGGGACTTCTTTCTCTCCGAATTTAAGAAAAAATATGTGGGTACTATATACCTAGAAGAGAGAAGAAGAGAGTTTATTAACCTGAGGTAGAGACAGTTGTCAGTGGCCGAGTATGAGAAGGAATTCGTAAGATTGAGCCGCTATGGAAGGGAGATAGTCCCTAATGAAGCTGAAAGGTGTAAGAGATTTGAAAAGGGATTAAATGATAATATAAAGATCATGATCACTGCCTTGGGGATCACAGACTTCGCCAAGCTAGTGGAAGCTGCATTAAAAGTGGAGAAAGTGAGAATAAATGAACAAAATAGGAAAGATAGGCAGCGTAAGAGGGAATTTGGACCAGGACAGTCAAGTATACCAACTGATAGTAAGAAGTTTAAGGGTTCTAGTTCACAAGATCAGACACAGGGCCACAGAGGCCAGATCGGAATATCTATAGCTAGTTCCCCAGGCACAATAACAAGGGGATCAACCCTAATGCCTGAATGTATGCATTGTGGTAGAAGACACAGAGGGGAGTGCCGATTAAGCGGAGAGTGTTTTAAGTGTGGGGCTACGGATCATTTCATAAGAGATTGCCCTCAGAGGAGTGGTTCAATAGCTCCGGTACAAGTTGATAGACCTTTTCCTATAGTCCAAAGGGGTAAAGGATCAGGTAGAGCAGAAATGGCTGACATTGCCTGTAAGATTGTTTTAGAGGCGGTTGAAAAGCCCGAAGTCAGGGTGGCACCACAAGTATATGCTATGGAAGCTCAGGAAGAGCCAAACCCAGACACTGATGAGGCGATACAAGGAAGTGAAGAAACAAGGAAGTAGCAACTCCCTGATTACTTAAGTCAGGTAAATTTCGAGGACGAAATTTAAATTAGAGGGGAAGAGTTGTAACACCCTCCGGTAACCACTCCGTACATTCTATTGTTCCGTGATCGGTGTCGGTCCGGACTGCTAGAACGTTCGGAAAAATATTTAAACTAAAGTCAGGAACCATAATTAACTCAAATATTAATGAGAGAAATTTAGTAAAAATTTTAGAAATAAAATACAGTTAAGTCAAATAAGCCGGTGCCCAAGCGATGGGTAACCGGAGGAAAGTTCGGTTCTATAGCGAGAGCCCTATCGGGGAAAAATTATAAAATAATTTTTGAGACTCCAGAGAATGGTTATTGAGGTTTCCATGGCATTAGAATGCCAAGAAAATACCTAGAAAAATTTTTCAATCGGTACATACAATTTTGACCCGTTAAGTCAAACGGAGGGCATTTTGGTCATTTCGCCTTAAGAGGTGATTTTTTTGCGAGTTTTCCAGTTGAGTAAATAATTAATATGACATAAAATATGGATAAACATTACTAGAAATTAAATTGAAGATGAGTAGTGGAGGAAAGAAAAGAAAGTGAAGAAAAAGCTTATTTATGACATCATTGTGATGTCATTTAAAATTGCCAACCAATCACCATTAAGTAACCATTTGACTAACTAATAAAAGAGCCAAATAAAGACCAAGGAAGACCAAAAACCAGCTGCCTTCTCTTCAGCCAAAAACGTGAGTTTCTCTTCTTCCTCCCTCCATTGATGTTCAATCAAGCAAGCTTAATTTCCTACCTTGTTTCACCATAAAACCCTAACCCCACTTCATTAAAATTTTACCCTACACCTTAAACAAGCTTTTGGCAGCCAAGAAGAGGAAAGAAAGAGAAGTTTGAGTTGGGAAAAAACTGCCCTATTCAAGGTTAGTGCACTATATACCTAAAACTCTTTAATTTCATGAAATGGAACTTGAATTTAGTAAGAAAATGTAATTTAAATGAACAAAATTCATGTGTATGTGTACATGAGTTTTGGCTGCCCTAGTGAAGGAATAGGAAGGAGTGTTTTTGATGAGCTTGAAGTGAACTAAAATCATGTAGGAAGTTTATAAACATAAGAATAATAAGTTGGTATGCTAACTAAGGCATTTTGTAGAAAACCTAATGTGAAGCTAGGGTTTTGGGGAGTGAAAATTGACTTGGCTTAGGAAATTGTTAGAGCACATTTTAATGGTCAATTAGTGACCATCTTAGGTAATTTGACCATAAAATGGACTGAAAAATAGGATTGCAAAGTGAAGTTGCAGGCTGCCCTAGGACAGCAGCAGAGGGACTGAAAATTCAGTCCACTTGCACTGCCATAACATGGGCTGTGTTGGTCAAATTGGTGTTTGGCTAATTGGACATGAAACTAGGCTTATAATGGCACATTTTTTCTGAAGAAACCATGCCCAAAAGACCAAAGCAAGAAGACCAAAACTTGGCCCCAATCCGGACACCCTGCAACAGCCCCTGCAGAATTGACCAAATGAACAGTAACTGTTCATTTGGCCATAACTCTCTGTAGATTTGGTTAATTGATCTGAAATTTTTACAGCAACAAGATAAGATATAGAAAAACAACTTTCATGAAGAAACCTACCCCAAATAATGCCATTAGCCCATTCAAATGATTGGTCAAAGTTAAGTTATCAAACCTGCAACTCTGTAGATTTACATTTGAACAGTAATGTTTGGATGACTATAACTCCCCCTAGAAAACTCGGATTTAGGCGATTCTTGAACAGATGGAAACCTAAGGTATGGTAGAACATGTCATATGAAGAAAGTTAGACCAAATTATGAGCTTAACTTGGTCAAATTACTGACCAAAGTTGGACCAAAATCTGCCAAAACCCAAAAGTGCAGCATGAACAGTGCACGTGAACAGTAAACTTATTTTGGCCATAACTTGAGCTACAAAACTCCAAATGGAGTGATTCAAAAAAAGAAATTCAACTAGACAAAATAAGGAACAACTTTCATGTTTACCATTTCCTCAAATTCCCACTGTAGAAATATCAAATGGAATAATAAAGATGAAGCACCAAATCTGAAAATTTTGTTCAATTAGCATTAAGCTTAGAAATGGTATTGGCAACAAATACCAACAAGTTTTAAATACAAAATGTGGTATGTTTGGGGTTTTAAAACCAATACACCTATTCTCTATCCAAAAGTCAACATTTTTGTTGACCAATGAGGTGAATAGTGACACCAAAACCAAAAATTGGCAATTTTGCCAAAATGACCTAAGCTTTGAGAAAGTGACCAAAACCAACAAGTTTTGAATACAAAATGTGGTATATTGGGAGTACTAAAACCAATGTACCTATTGTTTATGCAAAAGTCAACATTTTAGTTGACTAATGAAATGAATAGTGACATGAAAACTTGAAATTCAAAAATTGTGAAACTTAAAAGTGCAAAATGCCCTAGTAGGCCTAATGTGATTGGTTTGGATAGATTGGCATGCCAATAGGGTATTGTTTTAGCAGTACTGCGAAAGGCTTTATGCCTGTATTCACAGCTTTATGCCCGTATTCATGGCTTTTATGCCCGATTATGTGATATCATGGCTTTTTAGCCATACTGACTGCATACATGGTTGACGTTCTGCGTCCCATGGTATGACGGCGAGGCACCGCGGTGTCGGTGCCAACGACCCGTTATCGATCGATCGTCAAAGATAGGTTACTTGGGCATGGAAAATTATAACTGCGATTGAACTGATTATTAAAGAAAATACGAAAATTAAGTATCAGGAATGATTACAAAAATACAAAGAAGCTCAAGATCATGAAGAAAATAATTAACGAAATGCATGAAGAAGTTAATATCATAAAACATGATTAGCCTAGACTAAACAACAAGTTAGTAATTATTCATTTCTTATGAACACAATAGCAAGGAAATTATTATTTTTATTTGCATATTATATTTTCTTGTATTATTGGCACCACTAAGCTTTATGCTTAGCGCGTTGCTTTGCAACGCGTAGTGTGAAGATTTGGACAGAGGGCCCGGTAGACCACAGTTCGGTAAGGCGGTTCACGATTCGCATAGTGTCCATGTCACCTCACCATCCACGATTGCATTGGTAGGACACTAGGTTTCATTTTGACATTTTTTATCTATTTTCTATTTTCTCATATGTATTTGTCCTGATGGAATGTATTGTGAGGTTCATGTAAATAATGAAAAATCGTAATAATGTATGTAAAAGTGAATGTTTATAAGTTATTTATACATGATATAACAAGAGAACAATTAAAGAGAAATGAAAGTGGAAAAATGTTAAGATTTTGATATTGAAGTTTGAGAGTGATGAGATGATTGAATATGATCATAGGAAGTGTTTTCACAGTTACAAGAACTGTTTTCTCCATTTTTAGCCGGGTTTTCTTTAAAATTTTCGGAACCTTAAATAAATTATAATTTCGATAAATGGCTTAAATAAATTATATTTCACAAGTTATATTCAAAAGGAAGAATAAAAATGAATTAAGATAAAATAGAGTGCTCGGCTGCTTGAGTGGCATAACTTGCTCGGCTACTGTAGTCGGGTAAGGGTGTCACATTTAGTGGTATCGAGCACGGTTTAGGCATTCTGGGCCTAGATTGAGTCCATACCATGCATTGCATTTGTAAGAGTCGAGGTGACACTAATGCAGATCTGTTTGTCTTTCTTATTTTGAATAGGATATGGACCCTTCATCACAGAGGGCAGTCGAGGAGGAAGTGGAGAGTCATGCTCCACTGTAGCGGTGAGGCTGGGGTAGGGAGAACCTACTCCACCAGCTCAAGCGAGCACTGCTCGGCCTCCACAGGCCATGTTCCAACCAAATGGCCGATTTCTTTAGACAAATGGCGGAGTAATGCGGCACCACCACCACCACCGGCTCCACGGTAAATCACACTGGAAAGGCTAAGAAAGTTTGGAGCGGTGGACTTCTATGGTAAGAGAGAAGATGATTACATTGCGGCGAAAATTGGTTGAGCAGGCAGTGAGTCTAAAACAACTCCATTGCACTCGAGCAAAACTTGGAATCTGTTGTATCTCTGCTGCAAGACGATGCATATGAATGGTGGGACACTATGTTCAGTGAAGTGCAGCCAGAAATAGTGACATGGGACTTCTTTCTCTCCGAATTTAAGAAAAAATATGTGGGTACTATATACCTAGAAGAGAGAAGAAGAGAGTTTATCAACTTGAGGTAGAGGCAGTTGTCGGTGGTAAGTATGAGAAGGAATTCGTAAGATTGAGCCGCTATGGAAGGGAGATAGTCCCTAATGAAGCTGAAAGGTGTAAGAGATTTGAAAAGGGATTAAATGATAATATAAAGATCATGATCACTGCCTTGGGGATCACAGACTTCGCCAAGCTAGTGGAAGCTGCATTAAAAGTGGAGAAAGTGAGAATAAATGAACAAAATAGGAAAGATAGGCAGCGTAAGAGGGAATTTGGACCAGGACAGTCAAGTATACCAACTGATAGTAAGAAGTTTAAGGGTTCTAGTTCACAAGATCAGACACAGGGCCACAGAGGCCAGATCGGAATATCTATAGCTAGTTCCCCAGGCACAATAACAAGGGGATCAACCCTAATGCCTGAATGTATGCATTGTGGTAGAAGACACAGAGGGGAGTGCCGACTGTTAACTGGAGAGTGTTTTAAGTGTGGGGCTACGGATCATTTCATAAGAGATTGCCCTCAGAGGAGTGGTTCAATAGCTCCGGTACAAGTTGATAGACCTTTTCCTATAGTCCAAAGGGGTAAAGGATCAGGTAGAGCAGAAATGGCTGACATTGCACAGAAGATTGTTTCTGAGACAGTTGAAAAGCCCGAAGTCAGGGTGGCACCACAAGTATATGCTATGGAAGCTCAGGAAGAGCCAAACCCAGACACTGATGAGGCGATACAAGGAAGTGAAGAAACAAGGAAGTAGCAACTCCCTGATTACTTAAGTCAGGTAAATTTCGAGGACGAAATTTAAATTAGAGGGGAAGAGTTGTAACACCCTCCCGGTAACCACTCCGTACATTCTATTGTTCCGGCGATCGGTGTCGGTCCGGACTGCTAGAACGTTCGGAAAAATATTTAAACTAAAGTCAGGAACCATAATTAACTCAAATATTAATGAGAGAAATTTAGTAAAAATTTTAGAAATAAAATACAGTTAAGTCAAATAAGCCGGTGCCCAAGCGATGGGTAACCGGAGGAAAGTTGCGGTTCTCGCAACGAGGAGCCCTACCCGGGGGAAAAATTATAAAATAATTTTTGAGACTCCAGAGAATGGTTATTGAGGTTTCCATGGCATTAGAATGCCAAGAAAATACCTAGAAAAATTTTTCAATCGGTACATACAATTTTGACCCGTTAAGTCAAACGGAGGGCATTTTGGTCATTTCGCCTTAAGAGGTGATTTTTGGCCGACTTGTCCAGTTGAGTAAATAATTAATATGACATAAAATATGGATAAACATTACTAGAAATTAAATTGAAGATGAGTAGTGGAGGAAAGAAAAGAAAGTGAAGAAAAAGCTTATTTATGACATCATTGTGATGTCATTTAAAATTGCCAACCAATCACCATTAAGTAACCATTTGACTAACTAATAAAAGAGCTAAATAAAGACCAAGGAAGACCAAAAACCAGCTGCCTTCTCTTCAGCCAAAAACGTGAGTTTCTCTTCTTCCTCCCTCCATTGATGTTCAATCAAGCAAGCTTAATTTCCTACCTTGTTTCACCATAAAACCCTAACCCCACTTCATTAAAATTTTACCCTACACCTTAAACAAGCTTTTGGCAGCCAAGAAGAGGAAAGAAAGAGAAGTTTGAGTTGGGAAAAAAACTGCCCTATTCAAGGTTAGTGCACTATATACCTAAAACTCTTTAATTTCATGAAATGGAACTTGAATTTAGTAAGAAAATGTAATTTAAATGAACAAAATTCATGTGTATGTGTACATGAGTTTTGGCTGCCCTAGTGAAGGAATAGGAAGGAGTGTTTTTGATGAGCTTGAAGTGAACTAAAATCATGTAGGAAGTTTATAAACATAAGAATAATAAGTTGGTATGCTAACTAAGGCATTTTGTAGAAAACCTAATGTGAAGCTAGGGTTTTGGGGAGTGAAAATTGACTTGGCTTAGGAAATTGTTAGAGCACATTTTAATGGTCAATTAGTGACCATCTTAGGTAATTTGACCATAAAATGGACTGAAAAATAGGATTGCAAAGTGAAGTTGCAGGCTGCCCTAGGACAGCAGCAGAGGGACTGAAAATTCAGTCCACTTGCACTGCCATAACATGGGCTGTGTTGGTCCAATTGGTGTTTGGCTAATTGGACATGAAACTAGGCTTATAATGTCACATTTTTGCTGAAGAAACCATGCCCAAAAGACCAAAGCAAGAAGACCAAAACTTGGCCCCAATCCGGACACCCTGCAACAGCCCCTGCAGAATTGACCAAATGAACAGTAACTGTTCATTTGGCCATAACTCTCTGTAGATTTGGTTAATTGATCTGAAATTTTTACAGAAACAAGATAAGATATAGAAAAACAACTTTCATGAAGAAACCTACCCCAAATAATGCCATTAGCCCATTCAAATGATTGGTCAAAGTTAAGTTATCAAACCTGCAACTCTGCAGATTTACATTTGAACAGTAATGTTTGGATGACTATAACTCCCCCTAGAAAACTCGGATTTAGGCGATTCTTGAACAGATGGAAACCTAAGGTATGGTAGAACATGTCATATGAAGAAAGTTAGACCAAATTATGAGCTTAACTTGGTCAAATTACTGACCAAAGTTGGACCAAAATCTGCAAAAACCCAAAAGTGCAGCATGAGCGATTGCGTGAACGATGAAACTTATTTTGGCCATAACTTGAGCTACAAAACTCTAAATGGAGTGATTCAAAAAAAGAAATTCAACTAGACAAAATAAGGAACAACTTTCATGTTTACCATTTCCTCAAATTCCCACTGTACAAATATCAAATGGAACAATAAAGATGAAGCACCAAATCTGAAAATTTTGTTCAATTAGCATTAAGCTTAGAAATGGTATTGGCAACCAATACCAACAAGTTTTAAATACAAAATGTGATATGTTTGGGGTTTCAAAACCAATACACCTATTTTCTATCCAAAAGTCAACATTTTTGTTGACCAATGAGGTGAATAGTGACAGCAAAACCAAAAATTGGCAATTTTGCCAAAATGACCTAAGCTTTGAGAAAGTGACCAAAACCAACAAGTTTTGAATACAAAATGTGGTATGTTGGGAGTACTAAAACCAATGTACCTATTGTTTATGCAAAAGTCAACATTTTAGTTGACTAATGAAATGAATAGTGACATGAAAACTTGAAATTCAAAAATTGTGAAACTTAAAAGTGCAAAATGCCTCAGTAGGCCTAATGTGATTGGTTTGGATAGATTGGCATACCAATAGGGTATTGTTTTAGCAGTACTACGAAAGGCTTTATGCCTGTATTCACAGCTTTATGCCCATATTCATGGCTTTTATACCCGATTATGTGATATCATGGCTTTTTAGCCATACTGACTGCATATATGGTTGACGTTCTGCGTCCCATGGTATGACGGCCCGAGGCACCGCGGTGTCCAGTGCCAACGACGTTATCGATCGATCGTCCAGTATAGGTTACTTGGGCATGGAAAAGTATAACTGCGATTGAACTGATTATTAAAGAAAATACGAAAATTAAGTATCAGGAATGATTACAAAAATACAAAGAAGCTCAAGATCATGAAGAAAATAATTAACGAAATTCATGAAGAAGTTAATATCATAAAACATGATTAGCCCTCGACTAAACAACAAGTTAGTAATTATTCATTTCTTATGAACACAATAGCAAGGAAATTATTATTTTTTATTTGCATATTATATTTTCTTGTATTATTGGCACCACTAAGCTTTATGCTTAGCGCGTCGCTTTTGCAACGTGATGCGATCAAGATTTGGACAGAGGGCCCGGTAGACCACAGTTCGGTAAGGCGGTTCACGATTACGCATAGTGTCCATGTCACCTCACCATCCACAGTGCATTGGTAGGACACTAGGTTTCATTTTGACATTTTGTAACTAATTTCTATTTTCTCATATGTATTTGAACTTATGGAATGTATTTTGAGGTTCATGTAAATAATGAAAAATCGTATTAATGAATGTAAAAGTGAATGTTTATCTGTGATTTATACATGATATCACATGAGATGAATGATTGAGAAATGAATGGTGAAAAATGTTGAGATTTTGATATTGAAGTTTGAGAGTGATGAGATGATTGAATATGATCATAGGAAGTGTTTTTCACAGGTTCTGAAGAACTGTTTTCTCCATTTTTAGCCGGTACTCCGCCGGATTTTCTACAAAATTCTCGGAACCTTAAATAAATTATAATTTCGATAAATGGCTTAAATAAATTATATTTCACAAGTTATATTCAAAAGGAAGAACAAAAATGAATTAAGATAAAATAGAGTGCTCGGCACACTGAGTGGCATAACTTGCTCGGCTACACTGTAGTCGGGTAAGGGGTGTCACATTTTACCAGTGGTTAGACGAGATATAGACCTAAAACTTTAATGAGGAACATAAACCCAAATTATGCCATTAACCAAGTCATTTGGCCACCCCAATTTGGTGACCTAAAACTGCCAGAACCAAAATTGCCCAGAAAATCTGGGTTAAGTCTAATCCGGCACCCATGGTTTAGATGGCTATAACTTGAGTTACAAAACTCCAATTGGAGTGATTTGAAAAGGAGAATAAATACAAAACTCCAATTGGAGTGATTTGAAAAGGAGAATAAACTTAAGACAATAGGGAACATTTTCTGTGAAGAAAGTTTTGCCAAATTTCAACAGTAAAATGACCAATGGAACAGTGCAACCTTAGACACCAAAACTAAAAATTTATCAAATTTGCCTAAAAGAGTTAAAATTTGAGTAAATAACCAAAACCAACAAATTTAGTGACCAAAATGTGGTATGTGGATGAAGTTGGAATTCCCATCCCTATTAAGCCTTAGAAAGTCAACAATTTGACTTAAATAGTATAGTGAATAGTAACCCCGAAGCACAAAAATTAAAGATCATCGAGTTTAGCACATTAGAGCTAGGTAAAAGTGAAGTTAAATTTATTTTTGGATTTATGCTCAGTTATGGTATTGAAACACTGTGAAATTATATGTTTCAATTGAAAAGAACACCGGGAAAGAACCCGAAGAATCGAGTCAAGGCCAAGAGGCGACTCGATTGAGGTTTGTGCACAACGTATAAATTCTGCAAATTATTTTCTGCATATGGTTTTGAATAATTTGAGATAGTGAATTGTGAGATTATTTATGATGCTTTGATTTAAATTTATTGAAAGTTATTGTGTATATTTGAAATGGCAATGTTTGGTAAATTGTTAAGATATGTTTTGAAACCACAGTGTCATGACCATATATTTGAATACCTCACTAGCATGACTAGTGGGGGTAATCAATTTTGAATTTTGATTCCTTCTCTGGATGAAGTGTTGAGGTGTGCCAGTAGAAGATGAATTTGAATGGATATCCATATATTTGAGCTAGCTAGCCTTGTGATGTGATTTCTCCTTAGCCTCTGGCTATTGAGATTATATTTGTTTCGAATGGCATAATATAATTGTGGATTTTATGAAATGTGATTTGATACTTCAAAAATGAAATTGTTTGGGATTAAAATCTCATAATTCATGTTTTGTATTTAATTCTCATGTTCAGACCAATTTTTGAGTAAATGTGATTTAAATTCTGTATAAAGATTATTTTAGTATGTTGTGCAGCACTGAGTCCTAGTATTCAGCGATAGCTGTTATTGCTATCGCAGATATAGAGACTAGAGGAGCAGCAGATTGAGCTGCTGAGCATTAAGGATCTATCAGCTTGAAGTTATCAGGTATAATTTATACCCTGACTGTAAATATCCATTTTGATGAATGTATTACATGTAATTGTATGGACATTTAAATTTGGTCTTGAGCAGCTTGTACAAAGTTTATATAAAGTTTGTAATAAATTTTCGTTGAATTTCTTTTGAAGTAAATTTTCTTTGCAATGGTGTATATAAATTACTTTGTCATTACTGAAATATGAATGGTAACATCTATTTTGAATTGAATGAAATTCATTAATGATATTTGATGATTGTGGATTTTGAAAATGGTGAATTTGAATTTTGGGAGTTGATAAATGTGTTGAAATTGATTGAAGTAATTGTGAATTTGAAGAAGTTGTTGAGGAAAATTATTAGAAGTGTTTTTTTTTTTTTTAGGTATTTGAAGAACTGTTTTCTCAAAATACATACGGAACTCTAGCAAAATTTTTATAAAATTTGTGGAAAAATAAAATGGACCAAAAATATTAACTAGTTTAAATTTTAATTAAATGTTTTAAATACCTATTAGAAAATGCTCACCACTTATCAAAAATAAGAAAATTGTTTTAAAATCCCTTGTAGGGTACTTAATGAGTTATCGGTATGTGAAGTTTGGTAGTTCATTAGGTATTCTATGGGATCATGTTATGCCTTACAGAAGGGTAAGGTATGACATAGATAGATTGCATATCATGCATTTCATTGTAAGTGTTAAGATGACTCTAATATAGATATTTTGATTTGTTTTGTTATTTTGATCAGAATATGGACTCCACATCGCAGATAGCAGTAGATGAGGAAGTGGAAAGTCATGCTCCATCTATGACTAAACCAGGAGACAGGAGGGAAACTGCTCCATCAGTAGCAAATGCACCAGCCACATTTCAGCAAGTGGCTAAGTTCTTTAAACAGATGGCAGTAGTTATTCCACCACCAGCACCTCCACATCAAAAATCTTATATGGAGAGACTTAGGAAGTTTGGAGCAGTGGATTTTCTAGGCAAAAGGGAAGATGATTCTGTCACAGCTGAAAACTGGTTGGACAGAACTAGATGTCACACCCTACCCCTCTGTAAGGCATAACATGATTCTGTAGTATATCTAATGAATTACCAACTCCGTCTACTGATAACCCATTAAATACACTACAAGGGATTTTAAAAACTTTTCTTACTTCTTTTACAGTGGTGAGCACTATTTACAGGTGTTAAAAACCTTTTTGAACTGAAGTGATAGAACTAATATATTTGAATTATTTGGAATTTCTATAAAAATTTTGACAGAGTGCCATCTGTATTTTGGATAAAACAATTCTTCAGAAAACCTGTAAAAAGCACTTCAATATATTTCCAAATCTCAACTCCAATCCACAGTGATTTTTCAAAGACTGAGATAAAAGAAATATAATACAATTTTTTTTTAAGCCAAAATAACTCATAATTATTTTAAAACTTCAAGGTACAATTTGAATTTACAACTGCTCAAAATCAAAAATAATATGTACATACAGTGGTCATACATTACAGTACAAAATGCAAAATGTTGGTATACTCATTATAGCCGATAATCTCTCGCTGGAGGTACTAGCAGCCTAGTCTGCTGCCCTGTTTATCTGTCTACCTGCGACAACAATAAAAAGCTATCGCTGAGACAATGTCTCATTGGTGCACAACATTAACCAAATACAACTTAAATCACAATTCATAAATCATTTAAATGATGAATATGTAAAATCATAGTTAAATTCAAGACAATGAGTGTCAGAAGGAATTTAACACAATATCACAATAAATCTCAGAGATCAAAACATAGTTAACTTCAAAAGACAGTAAATTTCAATAAGGATTTAACTCCATTTCACAATCTCATGATACAAATCAATAAATCACACACAGCTTAATCACATTCCAAAGTTCAATTCGTCCCAAAAGCCGATGGCTAATGAGGTATTCAATTCGTCCCAAAAGTCGATGACTAATGAGGAATAACATAGCTAGCTAGCAAAAATATGAGTACTCATCCAATTCGTCCTCAACAGGCACACACCTCAACACTTCAGCCAGAGAGGGAATTCAATTCGTCCCACTAGACAAGCTAGCGAGGAATACAATCAATATACATGATAGCTGTGGTTTCAAACCATTTACAGTGCTTTTCAATCAATAAGTATCCATCAAATATTATTCAAACAATTTTTCACAGTTTCACAATTTAAAACAATAATATACAAATAGTCAAAATTTATTTCAATTGAAAATAATTCAAAAGAAATAGCTGTTGTGCACAAACCTCTGATAACTGTCTCTTGGTCTGGACTCAGTGTTTCCTTCCCTTTTCCTGAGTCTTTGGTAACTGAGAAACATAATTTGAAGTGTTTCAGTACTAAATTAAATTGTCTCTAATGATAATGTTCGATAAGTAATTCACTGAAAGCTATTATTTGCTTAATCACCTAATATATCGACCCTCGATGCATTCTAGGTAAATTAGGTTTTAGTGTCACTAATATGTCACATTCGATAGTCTTTTAGGGTTGGTACATGTTACCAATTTCATTTCCTTGTTTAATGCATTTTATTGCAACTTGCTGGATTCCGGAATACTAGTTTGACCTAGCCGGACGACCTAGTTCCCTCAGTTTTCGGGTTTCGGTCAAAACTACAAGCTTGTAGATCTATGTCTTATGGAACGCAAGGCAAAATTTTAGATCATTCTGAGTTATTTAGACCAAGTTATGGTCATTTTACTATTGCTGGTCAAATGGCATCAAATTTGGTCATTTTAGGTCAATTTTGGTCAACTTTGGTTCGGCCAGTTTTTGGACCCGAACTTGTGCAAGCTGTTTGACTTGCTTATGGTCATTTCTGGGCTTTGGTGTCTTCATAAGACTTGTAGGTATGGGTCTTAAATATTCATGGTTAAAATTTCAGGTCAATTGGACTTATTTTGAGTGAGTTATGGCCTAAAAACTAACTGCTGCCCAAATGGTCAGTTTTCAGGCATCACTTGCACTTAATCCAGATTTTGTCATTTTTCAAGCTACCTTGCAAGCAGAATTTTGGTATGTTTCCTTCATGAAAGTTGGCACATTTTGTGCCTAGTTTCACCTCCAATTGTTCTCATACCAATTGGAGTTGCACATTTAAAGTTATGGCTAAAATGCATGCTGTCATTAATTACTTTGCTTATACATGTATTCATTACACATTCACCTTGCTACAAATCCACCTCTCAACCCCATTTTGTTTTGGTACATTACCAAAACCATTTACCACTTCACATCAAAAATCATTTTGGGCAAAATACAAACATCCTCAATACACCAAATAAAACTCTAATTCGTAAAGTCCAAATACAACAATATACTCACATAAACACTACTCATTATTACATACAATTTCCATAACCAATTTGCATACATTTTCATCAATCCTCAATGTCACAATTCACCCAATATCTTCATGAATTAAAACACTCATTAAAGAGTCCCAAGGCTGCCGAATTGCTCCACCTTGCTAAAGTTTCACATAACTTCCTCCACTTCAATTTCAAATGCACAATCACCACATATACATGGGAATAACTTACTAGGACATTAAATCACCCTACTCAACATAAATTCTCATCAAATATATGTATGAATATTTCATTAACATACAACCCCATGGCTGTCCAAACTGGATATATCAATAACTCCTCAAACTTGAAAATTTTCTTCACAAATCAAACACCCATAACATGTATACAAAGTTTAACAAAGTAATATTCAAAAATACAAACTTACCTATGGTCGGGACTTGCTAAACCTTCACTAAACTTCTTGATTTTGGTATCAAACTCTTCCTTATGATGTGGAGATAAAACTTAATGAAGCCACTTAGGTGATTGGAGGTGAAATGAGGAGGTTAATGGAGCTTCATGCAAAACGACAATGGAGGTTCTTCACCTTTCCATTTCGGCATGGATGAAGGACTTGGAGAAGAATGAAATTGCAGATTGTTTAATGAACTTACACCTGCCCATTTTGTTCTTAATTTATTCTATAGTGGTCCACTTACTCAAATTAAATCATATAATAAGTTTAACTTTCATTTATCCCACATTAAACCCATAATTTTTGCTATTTACATTAGGTACTACCAATTTAATTTTTCATTATATTTTCCAAGTGTAATATTATTTATTTTTAATGGACATTTAGGTCAAAAGACAATTCAGGATGTCAAATGACCATAATGCCCCTGTTCGGGTTACATTCCCGATTTTTCGATAACACCGGGTTTTGTCTGTTTTTCGATTTCTCACTTTTCTTTGTACTAATTAATTGATTTTTCTTTGACATTTCTAATGATATTTATACTTCAATAGGGGTCTCTTTAAGTCCTAAAAATATTTTTCAGGGTTCCTCACAGTCCAGGGCTAGTCAACGGTCCATCGCTAGGGTTTTCGGCTCGCTTAACTTGGTTACATTTCTTTGCTATTATTTTTCCTTTGTTTTTCTTGTATTTTCTCTCCTTGTATTTCATTATTTTATGTCTCCTCACTCATAACGAAGTGTAGTTCTAGGCATCCTAGTAGTCCGGATAACATTAGCCACCAGAACAGTAGAACGCACTACCGAACTTAGGGGTGTTACACTAGAAGAGTCTTGAAACAACTTTATTATACTCCAGAGCAGAATTTGGAAGCTGCTGTATCACTACTGCAAGATCCTGGGATACAGTAACTAGTGAGGCGCTACCAGAATAGATAACTTGGGATTTCTTTCTCACTGAGTTCAGAAAGAAGTATGTGGGCAATGTATATTTGGAAGAGAAGAGAAGGGAGTTTATTACCCTACGCCAGAGACAGCTGACAGTGACGGAATATGAAAGAAAATTTGTCAGACTGAGCTGCTATGGGTGGGAAATAGTCCCTAACGAGGCAGAGACATGCAAGAGATTTGAGGAAGGACTTAATGATAACATTAAAGTAATGATTACAGCCTTGGGGATTACAGAGTTTGCCAAGTTAGTGGAAGTTGCACTGAAGGTTGAAAAAGTTAGAATGAATGAGCAGAACAGAAGGGACAGACAAAAGAAAAGAGGTCAGGGTCAGACCGGTACATCTTTTGCCCCTAGTAAGAAATTCAAAGGTTCGCCTACTCAGAGTTTCAGTTGAGCATCAAGTCAGGGATAGTCACAGAGGCCCAAATCTCAGTTTGCACCAAGGAGAGGCCAATCCACCCCTTCAATGGCTAGCTCTCCAAGGGCAAGGTACAGGAGAACAGCCCCAACAGTATCTGTTGCTTGCCCACATTGCCAAAAATGGCATAAGGGTGAATGTTGGAGGATGATAGGTGCTTGTTTACAGTGTGGATCTACAGACCACCTAGTCCGAGATTGTCCTCGCATAACTGCTACATCCACTCCAGTATCAACTGATAGGCCTGCCCCTCCAGCTCCAAGGGGTAGAAGGCCGGGTAAGGCTGAGGCAGCCGATACTTCATAGAAACCTGTATCAGAATCTGTGGAGAGAGCAGAAGGCAGAAAACCAGCCAGAGCCTTTGCTATAAGGGCACAGGAGGAACAGGATGCTCCATATGTCACCAAGGGTACGTTCCTCCTTTATAATACTTCTATGCATGCATTAGTGGATCCTGGATCTACTCATTCATATATTTGTATCAAGCTACCCATAGAAAAGGGAATACCAGTAGAGGAAAGTGTCCAAGACATCCTGGTCACAAATCCGCTAGGCCACAGTGTGGCAGTAAACAAAGTGTATAAGGGCTGTCCATTGAAGATTCAAGGGAAAGAGTTCTCAGCAGACTTAATCGAACTACCTTTCCATGAGTTTGATGTGATTTTGGGAATGGACTGGTTATCCCATCATCAGGTAATAGTACATTGTAAATTGAAAAGAATCTCTCTGAAAACTGTTGAGAACGAAGAAATAATAGTAGTGGGTGAAAGGACAGATTTCTTGTCCAATGTCATCTCAACTACAGTTGCAAGAAGATGGTTGAGAAAACGGTGTGAAGCCTATCTAGCACACGTGGTTGACACTAGGCAGGGTAAACATAACTTGTCTGACATACCCACAGTAAGGGATTTCTCTGAGTTATTTCCTAAATAATTGCCTAGTTTACCACTAGAAAGGGAAGTTGAATTTGCTACTGAGATTATGCCGGTACAGCTCCAATTTCAATTGCTCCGCATAGGATGGCACTTGCTGAATTGAAAGAGTTAAAAATCCAGCTGCAAAAATTACTAGACAAGGGGTTCATACACCCCAGTGTGTCACCGTGGGGAGCTCCGGTACTATTTGTTAAGAAGAAAGATGGGACACTGAGGTTATGTGTTGACTACCGACAATAAAACAGAGTAACAGTGAAGAACAAGTATCCGTTGCCTAGAATTGATGATCTGTTTGATTAGTTGAAGGGAGCCGGTGTGTTTTATAAGATTGATCTCAGATCAGGGTATCATCAGCTAAGGGTTAAGGATGCAAATCAGCCTAAGACTGTATTTAGAACCCGGTATGGGCATTATGAATTCCTGGTGATGCCATTTGTGTTAACAAACGCTCCAGCAGCATTCATAGACCTTATGAACCGTATCTTCCATCCATACTTAGATCGGTTCGTAGTGGTCTTCATTGATGACATCCTGGTGTATTCCAAGGATAAAGGAGAACAAGATGAGCATTTGAGAATTGTTTTGCAGACTCTAAAAGAGAAGAAATTGCATGCTAAATTGTCCAAGTGTGAGTTTTGGTTGAATGAGATTGCATTCCTTGGACATGTAGTATCAGCTGTGTCACACCTTACCCCTCTGTAAGGCATAACATGATCCCATAGAATACCTAATGAACTACCGAACTTCACCTACCAATAACTCATTAAGTACCCTACAAGGAATTTTAAAATAATTTTCTTATTTTTTATAAGTGGTGAGCATTTTCTAATAGGCATTTAAAACATTTAGTTAAAATTAAAACTAGTTAATATTTTTGGTCTATTTTAGTTTTCCGCAAATTCTATAGAAATTTTGACAGAGTTTCCTCTGTATTTTGAGAAAACCGTTCTTCAAATACCTGTAAAAAGCACTTCTAAAAGTTTTTCTCAACCACTACTTCGGTTTCACAATCAAACTCAATCAATTTCTCAAAATTCACAAGTTCAATAGTTCTCAAAATACTGTCAATCAATATCATACATATTTCATTAAAAACAAAATAATTTATACACAACCTTACAAATTTATATCAAAAGAAACACAAGCTAAACCTTATTACAAACTTCATACAAATTTGTGTACAAGCTGCTCAAGACCCATTTTTACATGTCCATACATTTATGTGCAATATATACATCAAAAGAAGTATTTACAATTAGGGTATAAATTATACCCGAAGGCTTCAAGCTGATGACTTCACACACTGCAGCAGCTCAGTCTGCTGCTCCTCTAGTCTCTGTATCTGCGACAGCAATAAAAGCTATCGCTGAGTACTAGGACTCAATGGTACACAATATACTAAAATAATCTTTATGCAAAGCTTAAAGAACATTCATTCAAAAATTTGGCTAAACATGAAAATTAAATACAATCATGCATTGTGAGATTTTACATGTAAACCAAGTTCATTTCAAAGTATCAAAACACATTTCATAAAACCCACAGTTAGATCATGCCATTCGAAACAAATAGAATCTCAATAGCCAGAGGCTAAAGAGAAATCACATGAATCTCAATAGCCATAGGCTAAAGAGAAATCATATCATAGGCTAGCTAGCTCAAATATATGGATATCCATTCACATCCTCTTCTACTGGCACACCTCAACACTTCTCCAGAGAAGGAATCAAAGTTCGAAACTAATTACCCCCACTAGTCGTGCTATTGAGGTGTTCAAATATATGGTCATGACACTGTGGTTTCAAAACTTATCTTAACAATTTGCTAAACATTGTCATTTCAAATATACACAATAACTTTCACAATTTAAATCAAACATCATAAAAATGCTATAATCCAATATTTCACATTATTCAAAACATTATGCAAAAGATGATTATAAAAGTATATGTTGTGCACAAACCTCAAGCAGTCGCTGTTGGCCTTGACTCGACTCCTCGAGTTCTGTCCCGGTATTCTTTTCCACTGAAACACGAAATTTTCCAATGTTTCAGTACTAAAACTTAAAATAAATCCAAAATAAACTTAACTTCACATTTACCTAGCTCTAACGTGTTAAATTCGACGTTCTCGAAATTTTGTGTTTCGGGTTACTATTCACTGCACTATTCAAGTCAAATTATTGACTTTCTAAGGCTTAATGGGTATGAGAACTCCAACTTCACCCACATACCACATTTTGGTCGCCAAACTTGTTGGTTTTGGTCATTTGTTTAAAGCTTAGGTCATTTTGGCAAAATTGCCAATTTTCGGTTTTGGTTCTCCGAAGTTGTACTGTTCCATTGGTCGGTCTACTGTTGGAATTTGACAAAACTTTCTTCATAGAAAATGTTCCTTATTGTCTTAAGTGTATTCTCATTTTTTGATCACCTCAATCGGAGTTTTGTAGCTCAAGTTATGGCCAAAATAAGTTTACTGTTCACATGCACTGTTCATACTGCATTTTTGGGTTCTGGCAGATTTTGGTCCAACTTTGGTCAGTAATTTGATTAAGTTAAGTTCATAATTTGGTCTAACCTTCTTCATATGAAATGTTCTACTACGTCTTAGGTTTCCATCGGTTCAAGAATCGCCTAAATCCGAGTTTTCTAGAGGGAGTTATAGCCATCCAAACATTGCTGCTCAAATGGAAATTCTGGAAATCTCAGTACAGTAAATTTCACTTTGCTCAATGATTTGATTAGGTTAATGACATAATTTGGATTGGTGTCCTTCATGAAAGTTTTAGATCTATATCTTATCTAATTACGGTTAAAATTTCAGATCAATTTGATCTACCTAGCTCGAGTTATGACCAAATGAACAGTTACTATTCATTTGGTCAGTTTATCTTGAGGGCAGCCTGCTATCAATTCACTTTGGTCAATTGTTTCACCAAGTTTTGGTCAGTTTTTGGCCATGGTTCCTTAACGAAAATTGTGCTCTTTTATGTCTATTTTCATCTCCAATTGGTGGCATATCCATTAGGCTTGTAAAATTTGAGTTTTGGTCCTTCAAAGTAGGTTTGGTGATGCTGCCAGCAGCATGACCATTGACCTACGAATTTGGCTTAATTTTCTACCATTCCCACACAACTTATTTGGTCATAATTGACCATTATTTCACTTCAAAATAGGTCCAACATGCCATTTATGCATTTCTCTAAATTTTGCCTCAAAACCCTAAGTCCAAAACCCTAATCTCACTACTTTGTTATCATTAACAATTTCAATGCCTATATACATGCTTCTTTAACTCTATCAAGCTCATATACACGTTAAAGTCCATCAAATTCATGCACACACATCAAAAACCTAGCTAGATGAGTTTTGCTTTAATCCTCCAATAATTAATTTATTTTCATTTTAAGCATAATTCTAAGTTAATTGAACTATAAACACAATTAATTCAACTAAAAAAAATCAAATTTAATCTACTAACCTTAGTGCAGAATTTCTTTCCTTCAAACTTCTTCCTTTCTTTTTTTTTTTTGTTGTCAAGTCCTCTATCAAGGCTTGAAATCAAGGTTTAATTTTGGAGGTTTAACTTTCTATGGTGGAATTAGGGATTTGATCAAGCTCAAAATGAGCTTTAATGGAGGTTTTGGGTGAGGGAGAGGGAGAATGAAAGTGAGCTACGGGAAGAAGAGCTTTCAAATTTTTTTTTCTTTTATTTTCTTTTATAAATTTTAGTTATGGAAGACCAAAAAATTTAATTAAATAAATATTTAATTAATTCTTTTATGACATCATCTTTGACTTTTCTAACTTATTTTTTTTCCTTTTTTTTCTATTTTTTTATTAGTTCTTTAATTTAATCCCCGATTCTGAAATTTTCTTTTCTCCGATTTTATTTGACAGTTAGGTCAGGAGTCAGCTCTCGGGGTCAATTGACCAAATTGACCCTCGCCGGTTCATCCCGGTTTGCAAATAATCCAATATTTCTTCCGGCTCCCTAACCTAATTATTTGATTGGCTTAACAATTCTTTTTCGTGATTTTCTCTTTTCCACTGTGTTCATAAGGGTCCTAAGGACCGCAGCGTCACTTTTTACAGTTCAAAATTTGAGTTTAAAACGACTTCGCAATCGTTCCCGAGGAGCTCACTCATCGCTGTGACTCTCGGCTCGTTTAACCTCTTATGTTCTGTTTTTCTTATTTATAGTTAACTAATTAAACATTGCTAATTATTTGTATTTATGGCTTCTCAAGTTGTCTTAAGTGTGGCCCTAATCCCAATAATTGTCCGGACCGACACCGGTCACCGGAACAGTGAAATATACTAGGCTATGCAACGGGGTGTTATAATTCTCCCCCCCTTAAATAAATTTTATCTCGAAATTTTTACCTGGTATCAATCTCTGAACAGCTGTGGGTGTTGTCTCCTCATGTCCTCCTCTCGTTCCCAAGTAGCTTCTTGGCTCGAATGATGGTTCCACAGCACTTTTACCAACGGTATCTGCTTATTCCGTAGCTGCTTCATCTCATAAGCTAGAATCTTTATGGGTTCTTCTTCATATGTGAGGTCTGGATTTACTTCAATTTCTTCTACTTATAGTACATGAGATGGGTCTTATCGATACCTCCTCAACATAGACACATGGAAGACATTATGTATCTTTTCTAACTCTGGAGGTAGTGCCAACCGATATGCCAAAGGACCCACTCTTTCCAGAACCTCATATGGCCCGATAAAACGAGGACTTAGTTTCCCCTTCCTGCCGAATCTCATAATCCTCTTCCAAGGAGAAACTTTGAGGAAAACTTTCTCACCCACTGCATACTAAATATCTCTTCTCTTCAGATCAATGTAGGACTTCTGATGGTCTGATGCAGTCTTAAGTCGACCTCTGATCACCCTGATCTTCTCCTCAGTCTGCTGAACAATTTCGGGTCCAATCATCTTTCTTTCACCCACATCATCCCAACACAACAGGGTTCTACATTTTCTGCCATACAAAGCTTCATATGGAGGCATCCCAATGCTTGATTGGTAGCTGTTGTTATAAGCAAACTCAATCAAAGGCAAGTGTGTATCCCAACTACCCTCAAACTCAATCACACAAGCCCGTAGCATGTCCTCTAAGATCTGAATTACCCTCTCGGTGGCCATGCATCTGCGGGGTGGAATGCGATCTTGAAGTTCAATCTAGTTCCTAGGGCTCTCTGAAGACTACCCCAGAATCTAGAAGTGAACCTAGGATCTCTGTCTGACATAATGGATACTGGCACTCCATGTAGTCTCACAATCTCATCAATGTATAACTTGGCCAATCTTTCTAAACTGTAGTCCATTCAAACTGGCAGAAAATGAGCAGATTTAGTCAGCCTGTCAACAATGACCCAAACTGCGTCATGACTTTTCTGTGTCCTCGGAAATCCCATCACAAAATCCATCGTTATTCTCTCCCATTTCCATTCTGGTACTGGTAGTGGATGTAACAACCCAGCGGGTACTTGATGCTCTGCCTTTACTTGCTGACAAGTTAGGCATTTAGATACAAACTCCGCCACATCCCTTTTTAAACCCATCCACCAGTAATGCTCATTTAGCCCTCTATACATTTTTATACCACCAGGGTGCATGGCAAAAGGAGACTCATGTGCTTCCTTCAAAATGATCTGCCTCAAATCAACATCATTAGGAACACATATTCTGCCCTGGTGTAGCAATAGACCATCATCTCTGATTGAGAATTCTGGTTTCTTGCCCTGTCGGACTTCTTCTATCAACCGATACTTCGATCATTACGAGCACCATTCTAACTGATCAATCAACACCGGTCAGTACATGCCATGCAACCGCCCGCCTCATCATTAATCTCTAAGCTGGCATGCAATGATCTTAACTCATGTACCAAAGACAAAGGAGTAACCCGTAGACTTGCCATAGTCCTGCGACTTAAGGCATCAGCCACAACATTAGCTTTCCCTAGCTGATAGTCTATCAGACAATCATAGTCTTTTATCAACTCTAACCATCTCCTCTGTCTCAAATTCAGCTCTTTCTGGGTGCCCAAATACTTCAAACTCTTATGATCTGTGTAAATGTAACACTTTTCCCCATACAAATAATGTCTCCAGATCTTAAGAGCAAACACAATGGCTGCAAGCTCCAAATCATGTGTTGGATAATTCCTCTCATGCGGTTTCAGCTGGCGTGATGCATAGGCAATGACATTTCGATCTTGCATCAACACACAACCTAACCCATTATGAGAAGCATCGCTGTAAACTGTATATTCTTTACCCGGTGTAGGTAAATTTAGGACTGGAGCTTCAGTCAAACATCTCTTCAATTCATCAAAACTCTGCTGGCATTTATCCGTCCACTGAAATTTTACATCTTTTCTAAGCAGCTTGGTCAATAGAGATGCCAACATGGAAAATCCCTTCACAAATCTACGGTAGTATCCAGCTAAACCCAGAAAACTACGAATCTCTGTGACATTTCTGGGTGGCCTCCAATTAAGGACAGCTTCAATCTTACTTGGATCTACCTTGATGCCCTCTTCTGATACTACATGCCCCAAGAAAGATATTTCCTTCGACCAAAATTCACACTTCGACAATTTGGCATATAGCTGTTTTTCCCTCAAAGTCTACAGTACAATCCGCAGATATCTATCATGCTCTTCTGCATTCCTCGAATAGACCAATATATCATCTATGAATACCACAACAAACTGGTCGAGGTATGGTCTGAAAATAGTGTTCATCAGATCCATAAAAGCAGCCGGAGCATTAGTTAACCCAAATGGCATAACAAGGAACTCATAATGGCCATAGCGGGTTCTGAAGGCAGTTTTAGGAACACTTTGCTCTTGTACCTTCAGCTGATAATAACCTGATCTCAGGTCAATTTTGGAGAACACAGCTGCACCCCTCAACTGATCAAACAAGTCATTAATGCGGGGTAATGGATATCTATTCTTTATTGTCACCTTATTCAACTGCCGATAATCAATACACAAGCGGAGAGTGCCATCTTTCTTCTTTACAAACAACACTGGCGCTCCCCAAGGTGACACACTAGGGCGGATAAAGCCCTTGTCAAGCAGTTCTTGCAACTGCACTTTCAACTCTTTTAATTCTGCAGGTGCCATTCTATATGGCGTTATGGAGATTGGGTCCATACCAGGCATAACTTCAATCTCAAACTGCACCTCTCTTTCTGGAGGTAATCCTGGCAATTCATCAGGAAATACATCAGGAAAATCACATACAGTAGGGATGTCCTTTAATGCTGGACTCCCCACCTGGGTGTCTATCACATGTGCCAAGTATGCTTCACACCCCTTTCTGATCATCCTTCTGGCTAGTGCAGCCGAAATGATGTTTGATGACAGTAAATGCCTCTCCCCTTGTATTACCACATCACTGTACAAAGGGAGACCAAAAGTGACTGTCTTCAATCTACAGTCAATCATGGCATGATGCCTGGCTAACCAATCCATGCCCAAGATGATATCATACTCTCTGAAAGGCATTTCAATTAAGTCTGATGGGAAAACATATCCTTGGATTACCAAAGGACAGTCTCTATAAATTCTGTTGACCCGGACCTCTTGTCCAAACGGACTAGTTATTAGCACTTCAAAACCCATTTGCACACATGGAACAGCAAGTGAATTGACTATGCTAGCACTAACATATGAATGGGTTGAACCCGGATCAAACAATACAAATACATCTTGATCAGAGATAGAGAATATACCAGCTACCACATCAGAAGTCTCAGCCTCTTCTCGCTATCTCATTGTATAGATTCTGGTCGAAGCACTTCCTTGTCCTGACTGACCAACTGTGCCTTGATCGCTCAAGCGGTGCCTCTACCGCTTCTTCCTCTCGCTAACCGATCGTGGAACCTGCGAGAGCAGACTCAATAGATCCTTCGGCGAGTAGGAGCCGAGCTATATCTCTGAGCACTAGTACGCTTTAGCTATATGGCCCTTGCCTCCACAGTTAAAGCAGGCTCCAGTGGCCCAATAGCACTCCCCCCCATGAATCTTGCCACAAGTCTCACAGGCGGGCATCGTGAACCCTGCCGATCGGCCGACTGCACCTAGGGGTCTCTCGCCTGCAGAATCGGCCCCTGCCAAATCTTCCACCTCGACCCCTGCTGGGTCCACTAAACTTCTTTTTCTTTCCAGAGGAAGCACCAAAACTCTGTTCAACTGATTTTTCCCCCTTGTCTTTTTCTGATTTCTCAGTTTTTTCCTTCACTGGGGTTGCTTCTGCTTCAACTCTCTCCAGTTCAAGTGCTTGAGGCATAAGCTCTGAGAAGTTGCTGTGTCGAAATCCTACAACTTGCATTCGTATGCTGGGCTTCAAACCCGTTTAAAATCTCTTGCACCTTGCCTTGCTGGTAGTAAGGAGACTCCCCGCATAGTGACTCAGGCGGGAGAACTCCCTCTCATACTCTGCTACAGTTCGGTTCCCTTGTTTCAAACTCAAAAATTCTTGCAGTTTCTAATCAACATATGCGTCTGGGATGTATTTCTGTCTGAACTCTCTGATGAAATCATCCCAGGTCAGTACTGGTGGTTCAGCGAAGCTGTGGGGGATGGTCTTCCACCAATCATACGCATCCCCTTGTAGTAGCGACACAGAATATTCAAACTTTAGTTCATCTGGGCAGTGTAATTTTTTAAACACTCTGTCCATTATTTCAAGCCATTGCTCTGCCTCTAAAGGGTCCACTGTACCCTTAAATTCTGCAACCCCATACTTTAGCAATTTATCAAACTGTCTGGCTGGAGGCAATGGTTGTGCCACAGGTGGTTGGGGTGGAGCTTGAGCAGGCATACCCCCAGCCATTTGTTGAAACATCGAAGCCATCTGCTGTGCAAACTGTGCAGGGAACTGCGGCATTTGTGGGGTTAGTGCTGCTGACCCACTGACATTCTGCAAAGCTGGGGCCTCCTCTTGTGCCTCAGCTTCAACAGACTGCTCAACTGAGCGATCCCCTTCTTCCATTTGGGACTGAAGTTAGGGTATCTCCTGAACAAGTAACACATAGAGATTTCCCTCCGTTAGTTCATATTTATGATGTAATACACTGTATGTAACAATTATGGACATTGAGCAGTTGTACTTAACAAAGAAAAGACACAAATTCATAAGTTAAAACATTCTTCAAAAACTTGCTCAGATACCACTTAAACATGTCACACCTTACCCCTCTGTAAGGCATAACATGATCCCGTAGAATACCTAATGAACTACCGAACTTCACCTACCGATAACTCATTAAGTACCCTACAAGGGATTTTAAAACAATTTTCTTATTTTTGATAAGTGGTGAGCATTTTCTAATAGGCATTTAAAACATTTAGTTAAAATTAAAACTAGTTAATATTTTTGGTCCATTTTAGTTTTCCGCAAATTCTATAGAAATTTTGACAGAGTTTCCTCTGTATTTTGAGAAAATCGTTCTTCAAATACCTGTAAAAAGCACTTCTAAAAGTTTTTCTCAACCACTACTTCGGTTTCACAATCAAAATCAATCAATTTCTCAAAATTCACAAGTTCAATAGTTCTCAAAATACTGTCAATCAATATCATACATATTTCGTTAAAAACAAAATAATTTATACACAACCTTATAAATTTATATCAAAAGAAACACAAGCTAAACCTTATTACAAACTTCATACAAATTTGTGTACAAGCTGCTCAAGACCCATTTTTACATGTCCATACATTTATGTGCAATATATACATCAAAAGAAGTATTTACAGTTAGGGTATAAATTATACCCAAAGGCTTCAAGCTGATGACTTCACACACTTCAAGAAATACCACTGCTGCTCCTCTAGTCTCTCAGATTCGCAATAAAGAATAAAGCTATAGCTGAGTACTAGGACTCAGTGGTACACAATATACTAAAATAATCTTTATGCAAAGCTTAAAGCACATTCATTCAAAAATTTGGCTAAACATGAAAATTAAATACAATCATGCATTATGAGATTTTACATGTAAACCAAGTTCATTTCAAAGTATCAAAACACATTTCATAAAACCCACAGTTAGATCATGCCATTCGAAACAAATAGTATCTCAATAGCCAGAGGCTAAAGAGAAATCACATGAATCTCAATAGCCAGAGGCTAAAGAGAAATCATATCACAGGCTAGCTGGCTCAAATATATGGATATCCATTCACATCCTCTTCTACTGGCACACCTCAACACTTCTCCAGAGAAGGAATCAAAGTTCGAAACTAATTACCCCCACTAGTCGTGCTAGTGAGGTGTTCAAATATATGGTCATGACACTGTGGTTTCAAAACTTATCTTAACAATTTGCTAAACATTGTCATTTCAAATATACACAATAACTTTCACAATTTAAATCAAACATCATAAAAATGCTATAATCCAATATTTCACATTATTCAAAACATTATGCAAAAGATGATTATAAAAGTATATGTTGTGCACAAACCTCAAACAAGTCGCCTGCTGGCCTTGACTCGACTCCTCGGGTTCTGTTCCGGTATTCTTTTCCACTGAAACATGAAATTTTCCAATGTTTCAGTACTAAAACTTAAAATAAATCCAAAATAAACTTAACTTCACATTTACCTAGCTCTAACGTGTTAAATTCGATGTTCTCGAAATTTTGTGTTTCGGGTTACTATTCACTGCACTATTCAAGTCAAATTATTGACTTTCTAAGGCTTAATGGGTATGGGAACTCCAACTTCACCCACATACCACATTTTGGTCACCAAACTTGTTGGTTTTGGTCATTTGTTTAAAGCTTAGGTCATTTTGGCAAAATTGCCAATTTTCGGTTTTGGTTCTCCGAAGTTACACTGTTCCATTGGTCGATCTACTGTTGGAATTTTACAAAACTTTCTTCATAGAAAATGTTTCTTATTGTCTTAAGTGTATTCTCATTTTTTTATCACCTCAATCGGAGTTTTGTAGCTCAAGTTATGGCCAAAATAATTTTACTGTTCACGTGCACTGTTCATACTGCATTTTTGGGTTCTGGCAGATTTTGGTCCAACTTTGGTCAGTAATTTGATTAAGTTAAGTTCATAATTTGGTCTAACTTTCTTCATATGAAATGTTCTACTACATCTTAGGTTTCCATCGGTTCAAGAATCGCCTAAATCCGAGTTTTCTAGAGGGTGTTATAGCCATCCAAGCATTGCTACTCAAATGGAAATTCTGGAAATCTTAGTACAGTAAATTTCAATTTGCTCAATGATTTGATTAGGTTAATGACATAATTTGGATTGGTGTCCTTCATGAAAGTTTTAGATCTATATCTTATCTAATTACAGTTAAAATTTCAGATCAATTTGATCTACCTAGCTTGAGTTATGACCAAATGAACAGTTACTGTTCATTTGGTCAGTTTGGTGCAGGGGCAGCCTGCTATCAATTCACTTTGGTCAATTGTTTCACCAAGTTTTGGTCAGTTTTTGGCCATGGCTCCTCAATGAAAATTGTGTTCTTTTATGTCTATTTTCATCTCCAATTGGTGGCATATCCATTAGGCTTGTAAAATTTGAGTTTTGGTCCTTCAAAGTAGGTTTGGTGATGCTGCCAGCAGCATGACCATTGACCTACGAATTTGGCTTAATTTTCTACCATTCCCACACAACTTATTTGGTCATAATTGACCATTATTTCACTTCAAAATAGGTCCAACATGCCATTTATGCATTTCTCTAAATTTTGCCTCAAAACCCTAAGTCCAAAACCCTAATCTCACTACTTTGTTATCATTAACAATTTCAATGCCTATATACATGCTTCTTTAACTCTATCAAGCTCATATACACGTTAAAGTCCATCAAATTCATGCACACACATCAAAACCCTAGCTAGATGAGTTTTGCTTTAATCCTCCAATAATTAATTTATTTTCATTTTAAGCATAATTCTAAGTTAATTGAACTATAAACACAATTAATTCAACTAAAAAAAATCAAATTTAATCTACTAACCTTAGTGCAGAATTTCTTTCCTTCAAACTTCTTCCTTTCTTTTTTTTTTTTGTTGTCAAGTCCTCTATCAAGGCTTGAAATCAAGGTTTAATATTGGAGGTTTAACTTTCTATGGTGGAATTAGGGATTTGATCAAGCTCAAAATGAGCTTTAATGGAGGTTTTGGGTGAGGGAGAGGGAGAATGAAAGTGAGCTACGGGAAGAAGAGCTTTCAATTTTTTTTTTCTTTTATTTTCTTTTATAAATTTTAGTTATGGAAGACCAAAAAATGTAATTAAATAAATATTTAATTAATTCTTTTATGACATCATCTTTGACTTTTCTAACTTATTTTTTTTCCTTTTTTTTTTCTATTTTTCTATTAGTTCTTTAATTTAATCCCCGATTCCGAAATTTTCTTTTCCCCGATTTTATTTGACATTTAGGTTAGGAGTCAGCTCTCGGGTTCAATTGACCAAATTGCCCCTCGCCGGTTCATCCCGGTTTGCAAATAATCCAATATTTCTTCCGGCTCCCTGACCTAATTATTTGATTGGCTTAATAGTTCTTTTTCGTGATTTTCTCTTTTCCACTGTGTTCATAAGGGTCCTAAGGACCGCAGCGTCACTTTTTATGGTTCAAAATTTGAGTTTAAAACGACTTCGCAATCGTTCCCGAGGAGCTCACTCATCACTGTGACTCTCGGCTCGTTTAACCTCTTATGTTCTGTTTTTCTTATTTATAGTTAACTAATTAAACATTACTAATTATTTGTATTTATAGCTTCTCAAGTTGTCTTAAGTGTGGCCCTAATCCCAATAATTGTCCGGACCGACACCGGTCACCGGAACAGTGAAATATACTAGGCTATGCAACGGGGTGTTACAAGCTGAAGGGATTAGAGTGGATCCCAAGAAGATTGAAGTAGTGATGGAATGGAAGCCTCCCAGAAATACAACTGAGATCAGAAGTTCCTTAGGGTTAGCTAGATATTATAGAAGATTTGTAAAGGGATTTTCCCTGATAGCTGCTCCAATGACCAAATTACTACACAAGAATATGAAATTTGACTGGAATGACAAGTGTCAAGCTAGTTTTGAGAGGCTGAAGGCTATGTTGACAGAGGCACCAGTGTTAACAAAGCCAATGTAACACCCTCCCGGTAGCACTCCGTACATTCTCTCGTTCCTGACCTGGTCGGTCCGACTAGAACGTCCGGAAAAATATTTAAACTAAAGTCAGGAACCATAATTAACTCAAATATTAATAAGAAAAATTTAGTAAAAATTTTAGAAATAAAATACAACCAAGCTAAACGAGCCGGTGCCCTAGCGAGGGGTAACCCAGAGGAAAGTTGCGGTTCTCGCAACGGGGAGCCCTAGACCCGGGGGAAAAATTATAAAATAATTTTTGGGACTCCAGAGAAGGGTTATTGAGGTTCCCATGGCATTAGAATGCCAAGAAAATACCTAGAAAATTTTTTCAATCGGTACAGACAATTTTGACCCGTTAAGCCAAACGGAGGGCATTTTGGTCATTTCGCCTTCAGAGGTGATTTTTGGCCGACTTGTCCAGTTGAGTAAATAATTAATATGATATAAGATATGAATAAATATTACTAGAAATTAAATTGAAAATAAGTAGAAAAGAAAAGAATAGAAAATGAGAAAAATGCCCATTTATGACATATGATGATGTCATTTTAAAGCTCCCACCAATCACATATAAACAACCATCTAATTAACTAATGAAAGAGACCAAGAAGACCAAAAAAAATTCTTCTGCTCTTCTTCTTCTTCCTCAAGACGTTTTTCTCTTCTCCATACCCCTCCATAGAAATTTCTTTCATTACTCCCATTTCCCATGAATTTCCACTACTAAACCCTAAGTCCCTTCACTAAAAACTTGTCTCTACCTCTTGGGAAGTGATTGGCAGCCAAGAAGAGGAAAGAAAGTGAAGTTTTGAGTTGGGAAAAAAACTGCCCTATTCAAGGTTAGTGCACTATATACCTAAAACTCTTTAATTTCATGAAATGGAACTTGAATTTAGTAAGAAAATGTAATTTAAATGAACAAAATTCATGTGTATGTGTACATGAGTTTTGGCTGCCCTAAGGAAGGAACAAAGGTGGAGTGTTTTTGATGGTTTTAATGGACTTAGAATGGATTAGAGATTATGTTTAAGGTGAATATACACATAAATAATGAATGGAAGTGCTTAATTAGGTGTATGTGTGAATCATAAGGGAAAACTAGGGTTTTGAGAAGTGAAAATTTGACTTGGCTTAGGAAATTGTTAGAGAACATCTTAATGGTCAATTAGTGACCATTTTAGGTATGTTGACTATGAATTAGACTGAAAAATCGTATAGCGAAGTGAATGTGTAGGCTGCCTTGTGAGTGCAGAAGAGTGACTGAAATTTCAGTCCACTTGCACTGCCATAACATGGGCTGTGTTGGTCCAATTGGTGTTTGGCCAATTGGAAATGAAACTAGGGTTATAATGGCACATTTTTGATGAAGAAACCATGCCCAAAAGACCAAAGAAAGAGGACCAAAACTTGGCCCCAATCCGGACACCCTGCAAAAGCCCCTGCAGAATTGACCAAATGAACAGTAACTGTTCATTTGGCCATAACTCACTGTAGATTTGGTTAATTGACCTGTAATTTTTACAGCAACAAGATAAGATATAGACAAACAACTTTCATGAAGAAACCTACCCCAAATAATGCCATTAACCCATTCAAATGATTGGGCAAAGTTAAGTTATCAAACCTGCAACTCTGCAGATTTACATTTGAACAGTAATGTTTGGATGATTATAACTCCCTCTAAAAAACTTGGATTTAGGCGATTCTTGAACCGATGGAAACCTAAGGTATGGTAGAACATGTCATATGAAGAAAGTTAGACCAAATTATGAACTTAACTTGGTCAAATTACTGACCAAAGTTGGACCAAAATCTGTCAAAACCCAAAATTTCAGCATGAACAGTACACGTGAACAGTAAACTTATTTTGGCCATAACTTGAGCTACAAAACTCCAAATGGAGTGATTCAAAAAAGGAAATTCAACTAGACAGAATAAGGAACAACTTTCATGTTTACCATTTCCTCAAATTCTCACTGTAGAAATATCAAATGGAACAATAAAGATGAAGCACCAAATCTGAAAATTTTGTTCAATTAGCATTAAACTTAGAAATGGTATTGGCAACCAATACCAACAAGTTTTAAATACAAAATGTGGTATGTTTGGGGTGTTAAAACCAATACACCTATTTTCTATCCAAAAGTCAACATTATTGTTGACCAATGAGGTGAATAGTGACACAAAAACCAAAAATTGGCAATTTTGCCAAAATGACCTAAGCTTTGAGAAAGTGACAAAAACTAACAAGTTTTGAATACAAAATGTGATATGATGGGAGTATTAAAACCAATGTACCTATTGTTTATGCAAAAGTCAACATTTTAGTTGACTAATGAAATGAATAGTGACATAAAAACTTGAAATTCAAAAATTGTGAAACTTAAAAATGCAAAATGCCCTAGTAGGCCTAATGTGATTGGTTTGGATAGTTTGGCATGCCAATAGGGTATTGTTTTAGCAGTACTGCGAAAGGAAAGGCTTTATGCCTGTATTCATGGCTTTATGCCCGTATTCATGGCTTTTATGCCCGTATTCATGGCTTTTATGCTGATTATGTGATATCATGGCTTTTTAGCCATACTGACTGCATACGTGGTTGACGTTCTGCGTCCCATGGTATGACGGCCCGAGGCACCGCGGTGTCCAGGTTAACGACCCGTTATCGATCCGCCCAAAGATAGGTTACTTGGGCATGGAAAGTATAACTGTAATTGAACTGATTGTTAAAGAAAATACGAAAATTAAATATCAGAAATGATTACGATAGAATACAAAGAAACTCAAGATCATGAAGAAAATAAATAAACAAAATGCATGAAGAAGTTAATATCATAAAACGTAATTAGCCCTCGACTAAACATTAAGTTGGTAATTATTCAGTTATTGTGAACACAATGGCTAAGAAATTATGATTTTTATTTGCATATTATTTCTTTCTATTTTATTATTTGCACCACTAAGCTTTATTCTTAACGCGTCGCTTTGCAACGCTGTAGGTAATCAAGATCTCGATCGAGAGCTAGTAGACCATGATTGGGTAAGTCCATCCTGCAGATTCGCATAGTGTCCGTGTCACCTCACAAAGCATGATGCATTGGTAGGACACTAGGTGTCATTTTGGTATTTTGTAATTGATCTTATTTTCTCATGTGTAAATGAACTTATGAAATGTAATTTGATGCTCATGTAAATAATGAGAATTGTGTTTGTAAATGAAAAAGTGAATGTTTATCTGTGATATATATATGATTATCACATGAAATGAATGATTGAGAAATGAATGTGAACTGAAAAATATTGAGATTTTGATAAATGGAGTTAAGATGAATGAATAAGAATATAGGAAGTGTTTTTCACAGGTTTCGAAGAACGGTTTTCTCCATTTTTAGCCAGATCACGGATTTTCTTTAAAAATTTTCGGAACCTCAAATAAATTACAATTTCAATAAATGAATTATATTTCACAAATTATTTTCAAAACTATGATAAAAATGAATTAAGATAAAATAGAGTGCTCCAGCACACTGAGTGGCATAACTTGCTCGGCTCCACTGTAGTCGGGTAAGGGGTGTCACATTTAGTGGTATCAGAGCGCGGTTTAGGCGTTTCTGGACCTAGATAGACTGCATATCATGCATTGCATTCATAAGAGTCGAGGTGACACTATTGCAGATCTGTATTTCCTGTTTATTTTAGGTTAGGGTATGGAATAAGAGAGTGAAGAGACAATGAGATAGCGAATGGAAATAAGAAGGAGACTATATTTAAGATGAAAAAGGATGAGTACATAACTGTTTGAGGATAGGATTGAGACTAAGAGAAAGTGAAGTATGATAACACGGAAAGGTGAAGAAATAAGGAGGTAATAGCTCCTCGACTATTTACACCGGATAAATTTCGAGGACGAAATTTAAATAAGAGGGGAAGAGTTGTAACACCCTCCCGGTAGCACTCCGTACATTCTACTGTTCCGGTGACCGGTGTCGGTCCGGACAGCTAGAACGTCCGGAAAAATATTTAAACTAAAGTCAGGAACCATAATTAACTCAAATATTAATAAGAAAAATTTAGTAAAAATTTTAGAAATAAAATACAAACAAGCTAAACGAGCCGGTGCCCTAGCGAGGGGTAACCCAGAGGAAAGTTGCGGTTCTCGCAACGAGGAGCCCTAGACTCGGGGGAAAATTTATAAAATAATTTTTGGGACTCCAGAGAAGGGTTATTGAGGTTCCCATGGCATTAGAATGCCAAGAAAATACCTAGAAAAATTTTTCAATCGGTACAGACAATTTTGACCCGTTAAGCCAAACGGAGGGCATTTTGGTCATTTCGCCTTCAGAGGTGATTTTTGGCCGACTTGTCCAGTTGAGTAAATAATTAATATGATATAAAATATGAATAAATATTACTAGAAATTAAATTGAAAATAAGTAGAGAAGAAAAGAATAGAAAATGAGAAAAATGCCCATTTATGACATATGATGATGTCATTTTAAAGCTCCCACCAATCACATATAAACAACCATCTAATTAACTAATGAAAGAGACCAAGAAGACCAAAAAAAATTCTGCTGCTCTTCTTCTTCTTCCTCAAGACGTTTTTCTCTTCTCCATAGCCCTCCATAGAAATTTCTTTCATTACTCCCATTTCCCATGAATTTCCACTACTAAACCCTAAGTCCCTTCACTAAAAACTTGTCTCTACCTCTTGGGAAGTGATTGGCAGCCAAGAAGAGGAAAGAAAGTGAAGTTTTGAGTTGGGAAAAAAACTGCCCTATTCAAGGTTAGTGCACTATATACCTAAAACTCTTTAATTTCATGAAATGAAACTTGAATTTAGTAAGAAAATGTAATTTAAATGAACAATATTCATGTGTATGTGTACATGAGTTTTGGCTGCCCTAAGGAAGGAACAAAGGTGGAGTGTTTTTGATGGTTTTAATGGACTTAGAATGGATTAGAGATTATGTTTAAGGTGAATATACACATAAATAATGAATGGAAGTGCTTAATTAGGTGTATGTGTGAATCATAAGGGAAAACTAGGGTTTTGAGAAGTGAAAAATTGACTTGGCTTAGGAAATTGTTAGAGAACATCTTAATGGTCAATTAGTGACCATTTTAGGTATGTTGACCATGAATTAAACTGAAAAATAGTATAGCCAAGTGAATGTGTAGGCTGCCTTATGAGTGCAGCAGAGTGACTGAAATTTCAGTCCACTTGCACTGCCATAACTTGGGCTGTGTTGGTCCAATTGGTGTTTGGCCAATTGGACATGAAATTAGGCTTATAATGGCACATTTTTGCTGAAGAAAACATGCCCAAAAGACCAAAGAAAGAGGACCAAAACTTGGCCCCAATCCGGACACCCTGCAACAGCCCCTGCAGAATTGACCAAATGAACAGTAACTGTTCATTTGGCCATAACTCACTGTAGGTTTGGTTAATTGACCTGAAATTTTTACAGCAATAAGATAAGATATAGACAAACAACTTTCATGAAGAAACCTGCCCCAAATAATGCCATTAACCCATTCAAATGATTGGGCAAAGTAAAGTTATCAAACCTGCAACTCTGCAGATTTACATTTGAACAGTAATGTTTGGATGACTATAACTCCCTCTAGAAAACTCGGATTTAGGCGATTCTTGAACCGATGGAAACCTAAGGTATGGTAGAACATGTCATATGAAGAAAGTTAGACCAAATTATGAACTTAACTTGGTCAAATTACTGGCCAAAGTTGGACCAAAATCTGTCAAAACCCAAAATTTCAGCATGAACAGTACACGTGAACAGTAAACTTATTTTGGCCATAACTTGAGCTACAAAACTCCAAATGGAGTGATTCAAAAAAGGAAATTCAACTAGACAGAATAAGGAACAACTTTCATGTTTACCATTTCCTCAAATTCCCACTGTAGAAATATCAAATGGAACAATAAAGATGAAGCACCAAATCTGAAAATTTTGTTCAATTAGCATTAAGCTTAGAAATGGTATTGGCAACCAATACCAACAAGTTTTAAATACAAAATGTGGTATGTTTGGGGTGTTAAAACCAATACACCTATTTTCTATCCAAAAGTCAACATTTTTGTTGACCAATGAGGTGAATAGTGACACAAAAACCAAAAATTGACAATTTTGCCAAAATGACCTAAGCTTTGAGAAAGTGACCAAAACTAACAAGTTTTGAATACAAAATGTGATATGTTGGGAGTATTAAAACCAATGTACCTATTGTTTATGCAAAAGTCAACATTTTAGTTGACTAATGAAATGAATAGTGACATGAAAACTTGAAATTCAAAAATTGTGAAACTTAAAAATGCAAAATGCCCTAATAGGCCTAATGTGATTGGTTTGGATAGTTTGGCATGCCAATAGGGCATTGTTTTAGCAGTACTGCGAAAGGAAAGGCTTTATGCCTGTATTCATGGCTTTATGCCCGTATTCATGGCTTTTATGCCCGTATTCATGGCTTTTATGCCGATTATGTGATATCATGGCTTTTTAGCCATCTTGCATACGTGATTGGCGTTCTGCGTCCCATGGTATGACGGCCGAGGCACGCGGTGTCGGTGCCAACGACCCGTTATCGATCCGATCGTCGAAGATAGGTTACTTGGGCATGGAAAAGTATAACTGTAATTGAACTGATTGTTAAAGAAAATACGAAAATTAAATATCAGAAATGATTACGATAGAATACAAAGAAACTCAAGATCATGAAGAAAATAAATAAACAAAATGCATGAAGAAGTTAATATAATAAAACATAATTAGCCCTCGACTAAACATTAAGTTGGTAATTATTCAGTTCTTGTGAACACAATGGCTAAGAAATTATGATTTTTATTTGCATATTATTTCTTTCTATTTTATTATTTGCACCACTAAGCTTTATGCTTAGCGCGTCGCTTTGCAACGCGTGAGTGCGAAGATCTTGATCTAGAGCCAGTAGACCACAGATTGGGTAAGTCCATCCTGCAGTTCTGCATAGTGTCCGTGTCACCTCACAGGCTACAGTGCATTGGTAGGACACTAGGTGTCATTTTGATATTTTGTAATTGATCTTATTTTCTCATGTGTAAATGAACTTATGAAATGTAATTTGATGCTCATGTAAATAATGAGAATTGTGTTTGTAAATGAAAAAGTAAATGTTTATCTGTGATATATATATGATTATCACATGAAATGAATGATTGAGAAATGAATGTGAACTGAAAAATATTGAGATTTTGATAAATGGAGTTGAGATGAATGAATAAGAATATAGGAAGCATTTTTCACAGGTTTCGAATAATGGTTTTCTCCATTTTTAGCCGGTACTCTGCCGGATTTTCTTTAAAAATTTTCGGAACCTCAAATAAATTACAATTTCAATAAATGAATTATATTTCACAAATTATTTTCAAAACTATGATAAAAATGAATTAAGATAAAATAGAGTGCTCCGGCACACTGAGTGGCATAACTTGCTCGGCTACACTGTAGTCGGGTAAGGGGTGTCACAGCCAATGTCTGGAAAAGACTTTGTAGCCTACAGTGATGCCTCACACAATGGGTTAGGGTGTGTACTCATGCAAGAAGGAAAAGTGGTTGCATATGCTTCCAGGCAGTTAAGGCCACATGAAAAGAATTACCCTACTCATGATTTAGAGTTAGCAGCAATTATCTTCGCATTGAAGATATGGAGGCATTACTTGTATGGAGAAAAATGCTACATATACACAGACCATAAGAGTCTGAAGTATCTGCCAACGCAGAAGGAACTTAATTTGAGATAGAGGCAATGGATTGAATTCCTGAAAGATTATGATTGGGTGATTGATTATCACCCTGGGAAGGCAAATGTAGTCGCTGATGCTTTAAGCAGAAAATCTATTATAGCATTAAGATCTCTGAATGCCTAACTGTCCTTAACTCATGATGGAGTTATTTTGGCTAAGTTGCATGGGAAGCTGAATCTGTTACTACATATACAGGATGGGTAGAAGACAGATGAGAAATTAATGGCTGTTATGGGAAAAATCACTGAAGGGAAGGAAACCGAATATGAAGTGAAAGAAAATGGGTGCCTGTACTATAAAGAAAGAGTATGTGTACCAGATGATAAAGAGTTGAAAACCAGTATTCTGAAAGAAGCACATAATAGTGTGTATGCTATGCACCCAGGAAGCACAAAAATGTACCATGACTTGAAACTCCGATACTGGTGGCCAGGTATGAAGAAGGACATAGTTGATTATGTAACTAGATGCTTGACATGTCAGAAAGTCAAAGCAGAACATCAAGTTCCATCAGGTTTGTTACAACATAAACATACCTGAATGGAAATGGGACCGAGTCACTATGGACTTTTGTCAGTGGTCTACCTCTCACTCAGAAGAAGCATGATGCAGTATGGGTGATTGTGGATAGGTTAACCAAATTAGCACATTTTTTGCCAGTCAGAACTGACTACTCACTGGAAAAGCTAGCAAAATTATACATCAGTGAGATAGTTAGACTACATGGAATTCCACTTTCCATTATATATGACAGAGACCTGAGGTTTACATATAGATTTTGGAAGAAATTACAAAAATCCTTGGGCACACAACTCCATTTTAGTATGGCTTTTCATCCTCAGACGGATGGAAAGTCAGAAAGAATAATCCAAGTAAATTTTGAAACTCATTCAGTTATTACAAATAATAAACTGATAATAATGATAGTAATAACTGAATATGTGTGAAAGGTTCTCGAGGATATGCTCAGAAGTTGTGTTATTGAGTTTGAGGGAAGTTGGGACAGATACCTTCCACTGGCATAATTTGCATATAATAATAACTATCAAGCTAGCATACAAATGGCATCCTATGAAGCACTGTATGGGAGAAAATGCAGAACACCTGTATGTTGGACTGAATTGGGTGAAGATAAGCTAGTGGGGCCAGACCTAATAAAACAGACAGAGGAAAAATTGAAACTGATAAAGGCCAATTTGAAAGTTGCCTCAGATCGACAAAAATCTTATGCTGACTTGAGGAGAAAAGACATTGAGTATGAAGTTGGCGAGAAGGTATTTCTCAAAGTATCACCGTGGAAGAAAATGTTGAGATTCGGGAAAAAGGGAAAATTAAGCCCTAGGTTCATTGGCCCATATGAAGTGATTAAACGTGTGGGACCAGTAGCCTATCGATTAGTCTTACCACCTGAGCTGGACAAGATACATAATGTGTTCCATGTCTCGATGCTCAGAAGATACAGATCAGATCCTTCACATGTCATCTCAGCAGAAGAAATTGTGGTACAACCTGACCTGACATATGAAGAAGAACCAATTAAAATCTTGGCACGAGAGGTAAAAGAGCTCAGAAACAAGATAATTCCACTAGTGAAAATCCTATGGAGACACCACAAAATGGAAGAGGCAACATGGGAGAGCGAGGAGACAATGAGGCACAGTTCCCTTAGCTCTTCACATCAGGTAAATTTCGAGGATGAAATTTTTATTTAGAGGGGAAGAGTTGTAACATCCCCATTGTACATGTTCTGTACGTTCTATCGCTCCAGTGGCCAAATAACAGTCCAGGCAAGTTAGGATTTCTGGAACTACACTTCAGTGATAGTGAACAGACATATAATGATGAAATAAATAAAAAGAAAATGCAAGAAAAATAAAAAAAAATGAAAGAGAGAAAATGAAGCTAAATTAAACGAGCCGGCACCGCAGCGATGGATGACCGCACTGGGAAGGCCGTTGCCAACCCCAGGACTGCGGGAAACCCTCGAAATTTAATTTTAAGACAACAATAAAGGTTTATTGAAATGTAATTAACACTAAAAATATCAAAGAAAAATTAATAAATTAGTACAAAGAAAAACGAAAAATCGAGAAATAGACAAAAATCGGTGTTACCGAAAAATTGGGAATATAACCCGAAGTGGGGTATTTTGGTCATTTAACACCTAGAGTTGCCTTTTGACCTCAATTTCCATTAAAAATAAATGATATTACACTTTAAAAATGTCATGAAAAATTAAATTATGATACAATATGTAAATAGTAAAAGAATGGAGCTAAATGAGCAAATAAGGAAACTTTAACTAATTAAACATTAAAATGAACTTAGTGCTCCACTAACTTGAATATTGGGACACTAAAATATGCTTTGGGACAGTAGATTGCATTCATTATCATCTTCATCTTCAACCTTTAAAGCTTTGGCCGAATTGAACCTCCATGGAAGTCCACCAAGGCCAAACTCCCTCCATCACCATGCACCATTGATCAAGCCATCCTTTCCTCTTGATTCCTTCATTAAAGCTTGCCTACTTACCTTGGGGAAGATATTGGCAACAAGAAAAACAAAATTTGGTGAAGTTTTAATAAGCTTCAAAAGTGGTAAGTGTCCAAAACCTCTCCCTTGCTTTAGTAAACCTTGTGTTTAGGTTGAGGTGAGTATTTTGGTGAAGAGAAATGAAGAAAATCTTAAAAAATGAAATGGTCCATTTTCGGCAGCCATGAATATATGTTGTAGTTGAATTTTTCTTATCTCTAATGGATGGAAACTAAGGTTGAATAACTTAAATGGAGGAAGTAGTAAGTTAAAATCTAAGTATGTGCATTTAGTGCTTGAATTAAGGGTGTGTAATGGAACCTCACTGCTTTGGGCAAACTGCCATGTTTGGCAGCCTATTAAACCATGAATTTATGTGTGAATATGTAGTTATTAATGAAATATGCTAATGTTAAATTTTGGGCAGCAAGTGTAAGTGATATTGAAGTATGATTATGTTGAAGTGTGTGTGTAATATTGACATTGAGATATGTTGAATTTTTTATGGAAGTGAATGTTGATCTTAATGGTAAATTGTGTGCATTGAGCACTTGAATATTCTACCCAAAATTGTTGCTGGAATTGTGTACAATGTATCTATGGAAGTGTTATTGATTGAATATTGAAGTAATGAGGAGGAGAAGGAATATCAAATTGGAAGTGTATGTGCTTTGTGCAGGTTGTGCATTAAAGGCAGTACCTAAATTAGGCCATAAGTGCCAAACTATGAACCCAGTTGGTATGAGGCCAATGGGGGGTGAAACTAGACACCAAATAGGCCAACTTTCGTGTAGAAATGTTGCCAAAATTCTGCCTAGAAACTGACCTTAAAAATGACCAAATCCGGAATAGCAACCTTGCAACCCAGATTTTTGACCATATGAATAGTAGTTCTTGGGATGACCATAACTAACTCGAAATAGGTTCAATTGACCTGATATTTTTACCATGGTTTGTTTAGACATAGATCTATAATTCTTATGAACACACCAAAGCTCAGAAATGGCCAGAACCAAGTCAAATGGCTTGCACAATTTTGGGTACAAAAACTGCCGAACCAAAAGTGACCTAAAATTGACCAAATTTTGCACTAAATGTGCAATCTGTCCAGCTTTAGTAAATGGACCATATATTGGTCTATACAACTCTGAATGACCTGAAATTTTGCCCTGTGTGCAACAAGACATAGAGCTACAATTTTTCTTCTTTGACCAGAAGCTAAAAACCAAGAGAAATCAGACTTTAAGCTAGACCAATCTAGCACACAAAAATTAAGAATTTGACATTTTACATACGATGATGCTTGAAGCATTTTGGCAATGAATGCCAACTTGTAAAAATAGTAAATTGCACTATATTGGCATCATATTGAGATATAAATTGTGACATATTTATGCTAGTTACAACTTATCCATATTACCTAAAAAGGTCAACATATGCATTGACTTGTGAATTATATAATAGTTAGTAAACTCCAAAAATTGAAGAATTAAACAATTAATTTATAATGTGCCCTAGTTAGCCTAGTTGACTAGTATGGATAGGTTGGCATGCCAATAGGATTTTGACAGTTGTTCTGTAAATAGCTTCATGCCATACTATGTTTTTACGGCTTATTATGCCACACTATGACTTTAATAGCTTACGGCTATACATATTGTGTATTTATTCTTGGCTTATCGCTAGATTGACTATACGGCTTCTTAGCCACACTATTTGCACACCGGGAGACACTTTGTGACCGATGGTGTGATGGCCCAAGGTACTAGGTACCCAGTGTCAGTATATCCATTTATCCAGTCTAGTCAGTATATAGGCTACACAGACAGTAATTCAAGTACTATTAAATTCAAATAGCTAAATATAGTTTACTAACATACAACACCACCAAAAATTCGTAAACACTTTATTTACTTTATTTTAGTGTATATTTCTTTTTATTTAGCACCACTAAGCAAAATTGCTTAGCATTTTGCTTTTGTAATGCGTAGGTATTGGAGACACAGCTGAAGAGCCCAGTAGATCTACGACCGGGTGAGACATCAGATCTGCACAGAAGTCTAGAGTCATCTGCACTGCATTGCATGCATGGTAGGACTTAGGATATCTTGTATTTTGTACTTTTATTGTATTTTTTAAATTCGGCCTTATACTTTTTAATATTATGAAAGCCCTAAAGTTTGTAATATCTTGTACATATTAAATAATATGGATATTTTTTGGATATATTTAAATTATTATGGACTGTATTATGGAACTGTTTAATGACTGTAAAAGTCTATTGACTTAACTGAGAAATAGAGACTGTGAAATATTTGAGATTTTGATATTATCATATTGAACTGTTTTCAACAGGTTTGGAAGGATAGTTTGTCCAAAATACAGATGACACCTTGCCAAATTTTTATTGCCAATCTTGAAACATTGATTTTATCAAAGTATGAAAACAGTATCAGCATGATATGAATATTACATAAAAGACTTCTTAAAATCAAATTGAGTTCAGGAAATGAAATAATCACAGACAAGGTGTTCCGGCACGCCGTGTAGCATGCCTTGCTCGACTATTCTGTAGACGGGAGAGGGGTGTTACACCAAATTTTTTATCAATGCCGTGTTGTACACCACGACAAAGCAATCTATAACCTCACTAAACGAAATCAATGAGGGAGGTGGCTAGCTAGCTAATGAGTACTCATTCGATCTCGACCTCAACTGGTATGCCAGAGAAGGAGGAAAATAGTCAATCTCAACGATCCTCAACTGGTATGCCAGAGAAGGAGGAAAATAGTCAATCTCAACCCCATACATGGAGGAGGAATAATGTGGTACTGTCATGCTAAGTGTGAATTTGAAATCAATGTAAAACAATTTATTCAAATATTGCATGAATAATCCAATCAATTTCTAAAGTCCAATTTATACGCATAAAGTGGCAACACAATAGTTCTCAAAATTCATAATTAACACAATGCATTTATAGTACAGAATAAATCAAGTTTTCAAGGTGAAAATAATAATTTAGAGTTATTGTGAACAGACCTGATTTGAGTCGCCTCTAGGCCTTGACTCAATGTTCCTTATGCTGCTTAATATCCTTTTCAACTGAAACACACAATTTATAGTGTTTCAGTATCACATCTCATAATAATTCCAACAATTTATTGCATATTTATTTAATTGTATCCTTACATAAGCTTAAAATGGTATTTTCTAGACTTTGCATTTTATTGCAGTTTTTCAGATTTGGTATGCTGCTTTGACCTAGCTAATTAACCTATTTCCTTTCATTTATGGGTTTTGGTCAAATTACCAATAATGTAGCTCTATGTCTTATTGAAATGTTGCCACTGAACTCATGTCATTTGGAGTTCTATGGACCAAATTATGTCCAGTCAAATTGCACTTACATTGCACAATTACGTCATTTTTAGGTCAAAGTCAATTTGGCCAGTTTTTGTAACCCAACTTAGGCAATCATTTTGACTTGCTTAATGGCATTTATGGGCTTGGTGACCAAAGTTGTGGCCTTATGTCTAAGCTTTCCAACAATATAAATTTCAGGTCATTTGGACCTGTGTACAGGGAGTTATGGCCAATTATGTAATTTCTGTTCAAATGATAAATTTTTAGGTTTGAAAGGTTACAAATCCGGATTAGGTTAGTTTTATTATCACTTTTTGGATAGAATTTAGGAATGCTTCCAATATGAAAGTTGGCACATTTTGTGCCTAGTTTCACCTTCAATTTCCTTCATACAAATTAGGGTAACACATTTAGGGTTATAAGCTTAATTACATATTGCCCTTTACATTTATCTCAAACACCAATCCAAATGCACATTCAACTTATTCTAGCTTATGTTCCATACCCAATTCTGACTTTGTACATTACCATATTCATCAATCACTTTACATTATAGTCAATTTGAGCATAATACGATTACCTTTAATACACCAAATATAATCCTAAATTACAAAGTCCAATTCTAATCATGTATACACATAAACACTCCCAAATATTACATATAACTTCCACTACCAAATTATATACATATTCATCAATCCTTAATACCACAATTCATTAAATAACTTCATGAATTCAAGCATTCTTCAATAAGTCATAAGGCTGCCGAATTGCCACAAAATGCATAAGCCTTCCATAATTTCTTCAACTCCAGTTTCAAATGCACAATCACCATATACACATGGAAATAACTTACTAGCACATTAAATTATCTTAATCAACATTAATTCCCAACAAATATATGTAAGAATAATTCATTAACCACGAGATTCCATGGCTACCGAAAATAGTACCCTCCAATAACTCATCAAAACCTTAAAATTTCTTCATCAATTTACTTATCTTAACATGGAAATCAAGTTTACTTAAGAAAGGAATAAGAAAAGGACACTTACCTCTTGTGAGCTTGACCAAACTTCACCTATTCCTCTTGAAATTACTATCAACTTCTTCCTTGCAAGGTGGGGATAAACTTTAATAAAGACAAGTTGTGGAAAGCATGGCTTGATCATGGAGATTTAAGCTTGAAAGGTGGGCGGCCATGGATGAATGTTTGGGAGGAACTTGGTTCGGCCAAAGTGTAGTTTGAGGAAGAAGATGAATGTAGAAAATTAGTGGAAGAAATCTGTCCTCTTATGCATTTATATGATCCATAAACCTAAAGGAACGCAAGCGTGAAAAACACAAGTTTATACCATTGAATGCAAAAAATTTTCACCTAGGTTCACATGCATCATGCAAGAGTTATTTTTATCTATTTGATTTCAATGATAAACAACATATTAAAACTCTTTTAATATGTTTTTGGATCTATATTTGCCACTTAAGATTTTAAAATTAATCAGATTAATTTTAGAACCCTAGATTAAATCAAGAACAAACACACTAACTTGTTGATGTACTACAGTGTATTTGTGCCTTTGAGATGCATCTTCAGCACACCAGATGTTGTCCCTCTAGCTTGTCCACACCAAGAACACCTATGGCAGCCCTTGAATATCTTCTAAAGCTTTTTTTATTATTTAGAAAATCAATTTCTGCCTTTTAAGAGATTAAAGATGTAAATAGGACATTAGAAACAATTTCTAGTATTTTTAATTCGAGAGATTGTTTGCTAATCTCTTAGAATGAATGAGAGATGAAGAAGAAAAGAAAGGAGAGGCAGCCAAAGGGTGGCAGCACCTTGTGTGTTTTAATTTTTCATAACAACACTTATACAGTTAGGTCACCACTTAAACCCTTGCCACATGTCACCCTTTGATTGGTTCTAGGTTTAATTGACCCAATCACATTGTGCCAAGTGTCAAACCTATATTTAATCTTAATTTTAATCATCTTACATGATTAAAAGACATTTGGCAAGCTTATGTGTAATGCCATGTGTCACCATCTCATGGTGCCACATGTCACCCTGTGAAATGACCAAAATGCCCCTTTGTCTTAATTTTGAGTTCTTAACCCAAAATAATTATTTCTCTTTTTCTGATCAATTTATATCAAATATAAATTAATTAATTAATCTCTATTAGTTAATTTCCCATTAATTAAATTCATATTTAAACACTTTAAATATAAATTTAACTTATACTTTACATCCAATAATCTATATTTGGTTTCAAGTCATTCTAGGGACTTTACAATCTAATTGCAAACCAAACCTATTTAATCAATCAATTAAACTCTTTAATTAATTATTTAAATCATATTTAATTAGGTGATAACTTGTGTATATGTGTGACTTACTAGGCTCATCACTAATTGGCAATGAGATATGATATAAACTTTTAATATCATCAGAACTCTTTCTTATAATAAATGATTTCTCTAAATCATTTTATGCACCTCATAGACCATGGTTAACACCTAGCATAGTATGTCATGGCCACCCAATTAGTAATAAAGTTTACCTTAAATGAACCTATAATCATATGTTACCATGCACTAGAATCTCTCTGTTATAAAATCCTAACTCAAGCTGGAGTCATGGTTTATGTCAAACTCCATTTGCTATGAATATTATACTCAACTCAACTCAACTCAACTAAGCCTTTATCCCAAAAATTTGGGGTCGGCTATATGGATTCGCTTTTTCCACTCTGAACGATTTTGGGTTAAATCCTCAGAAATGTGTAATGCTTCTAAGTCATGCTGTACTACTCTCCTCCAAGTCAATTTAGGTCTACCCCTTTTTTTCTTTCTATCCTCTAGCCTAATGTGCTCTACTTGTCTAACTGGAGCCTCCGTATGTCTACGCTTCACATGACCAAACTACCTCAATCTCCCTTCTCTCAACTTATCTTCAATTGGCACCACTCCTACCTTTTCTCTAATACTTTCATTACGGACTTTATCTAGTCTAGTATGACCACTCATCCACCTTAACATTCTCATCTCTGCAACTCTTATCTTAGATGCATACGACTCTTTCAGTGCCCAACACTCACTACCATATAGCATAGCCGGTCGTATGGCTGTGTGGTAAAATTTTCCTTTTAATTTATTGGGAAACTTACGATCACATAAAACTCCGTGCACGTCTCCACTTCAACCATCCGGCTTTAATCCTATGACTAACATCCTCCTCACATCCCCCATCTACTTGAAGGACTGAGCCTAGATATTTAAAGTGATTACTTTGGGACAGTGCCACTCCATTCAAACTAACTCCTTCCCTATCACCAGTTTGGCCTTCACTGAACATGCAATGCATGTATTACATCTTCGTTCTACTTAACTTAAAACCCTTTGACTATAGAGTTCTTCTCCTATGTTCTAGCTTACTATTGACTCGTTCTCGTGTCTCATCTATCGAACAATATCATCCGCAAACATCATGCACCAAGGAATACTCTCTTGTATATGTTTCAGTTCATCTAAAACTAATGTAAAAAGGTAAGGGCTTATGGCTGATCCTTGGTGTAATCCAATTGAGATCGGAAAATCTCTTGTGTCCCCTCCCACTGTGCGCACAATAGTAGTTGCTCCTTCATACATATCTTTCAATACTTGTATGTACCTAATAGATACCCTCTTTTGTTCTAACGCATTCCATAAGACCTCTCTTGAAACACTATCATAAGCCTTCTCCAAATCAATAAAAACCATGTGTAGATCTTTCTTCCCATCTCTATATTTCTCCATCAAGCTTCTAATGAGAAAGATCGCTTCCATAGTTGAACGACTGGGCATGAAACCAAATTGATTGAGAGAGATAGAAGTATCATGACGTAGTCGATGCTCCACAACTCTCTCCCACAACTTCATAGTATGGCTCATGAGTTTAATTCCCCTATAGTTTGAGCAACTCTGTATGTCTCCCTTATTTTTAAAAATAGGTACTAAAATACTCTTCCTCCATTCATCAGGCATTTTCTTTGAGTTTAGAATCTTATTAAATAATTTAGTTAACCATGCCACTCCCATATCTCCCAAATACTTCCACACTTCAATTGGTATTTCATCGGGTCCACAGGCATTACCTACTTTCATTCTCTTAAGTGCTTCCTTTACTTCTAAAGATCTAATCCTTCTAGTATAATTTACATTCTTTTCTATTGTTCTATAATCTATATTCATGCTATTTCCATTTTGACTATTATTAAAGAGATCATAAAATAATTTCTCCATCTTTCTTTAATGTCCTCATCTTTCACCAACACTTTTCCTTCTTTATCCTTAATGCACCTAACTTGATTGAGATCTTGACATTTCCTTTCTCTACTCCTTGCTAATCTATAAATATCTTTCTCCCCTTCTTTAGTTCCAAGTTTCTCATATAACTTTTCAAAGGCCTGTGCTCTTGCTTGGCTAACTGCCTTTTTTGCCTCTTTCTTTGCTATCTTGTACTGTTCATATGCCTCATTATTATCACATTTAGGTAATTTCTTATACCATTCCCTTTTTCTCTTCACTGCCTTTTGTACTTCCTCATTCCACCACCATCTCTCTTTTGAAGGTGGTCCATGTCCTTTAGACTCCCCAAGTACTTTTCTAGCTACTTCTCTAATCTTTGATGCCATCTGTATCCACATATCATTGGCCTCCATATCTAGCTTCCATACTTCGGACTCAAGAAGCTCATTTTTGAACTTCACTTGCTTTACTCCTTTGAACTCCCACCACTTTGTTCGAGCTACACTATTTCTTCTGACCTTACTTGAATTGTTCCTAAACTTGACATCCAAGACCACCAACCTATGTTGACTTGTTAAAGCCTCTCCTGGAATGACCTTGCAATCCTTGCATAGAGCTCTATTTGTCTTCCTATTAAGAGGAAGTCGATTTGGCTTCTATGTTGCCCACTTTTGAAAGTCACTAAATGTGACTCTCTTTTTATAAAGTAGGTATTTGCTAGTATTAGGTCGTATGCCATAGCAAAATCCAGGATGCTTTTTCCCTCCTCATTTCGACTGCCAAAACCAAAACCTCCATGAACATTCTCATAACCTTGCCTATCACTTCCTACATGTCCATTCAAATCTCCACCAATGAAAACATTCTCTTCATTCGGTATGCTTTGCATTAAATCATCCATATCTTCCCAAAACCTTTGTTTACTCTCACTGTCTAGTCCTATTTGTGGGGCATAAGCACTAACTATATTTATTGTTTCTCCGTCTAGTACAAGCTTTACTAGTATAATTCTATCTCCTACTCTTTTCACAGCTACTACTGCGTCTTTCAATGTCCTGTCTATGATTATACCCACTCCGTTCTTGTTTCTCTCCTTTCCGGTAAACCACAATTTGTAACCTGAATTACCCACTTCCTTACTTTTCTCTCCTACCCATTTAGTCTCCTGAATGCAAGCAATATTCACCCTTCTCCTTTCCAAGGTATCCACAAGCTCCATTAATTTTCCTGTAAGTGATCCAACATTCCAAGTACCAACCCTGATCCTCCTCCTATCCTGCTCCTTCCTAATTGGTCTCCTTCTATGATATCTTCTATTATTTTCTATGTCTATCTTGTGTTCTGTTCCACTATTTGTTCTATTATCTGTCCTATGGACTAACTTCTTTACCCATACCCGTCCATGATGTGGGAACCCTTGCTCACTTAACACCACACCCGGGCGCCGGCATGGCGCGTCGCTTTCGGTGAATGCCCTACACCCTTGCATATTTATCACTACACCCGGGCTCCGATGTAGTGCGTCGTTAGTAGAGGACGCCCCAACGTTTATATCATTTGAATCCATATCATAGGGTGTGATGAAATTTTTACGCTGGTTGTCACCTACCGCAACCCTCCTCCTTTATCCGGGCTTGGGACCGGCTAAGCGCAAACTACTTAGGCGGAGTTTTGTGCACAACTAGTTTTCAACTGATTTTGCTCTGAATAATATTTCATATGATTAATTGTATGTTATTGTTTTAAATTGTGTTTGTGCACAACAACTATTTCTTTTGAATTTTTCAATTGAAATGAATTATGACTATTTGTACATTATTGTTTTAAATCGTGAAAATGTGTTTGAATGGATATTTATTGCTTGAAAAGCATTGTAAATGATTTGAAAACTGTGAGAAATTATTTGAATGATATTGATGGATACTTATTGATTGAAAAGTATTGGAAATGGTTTGAAACCACAGCTATCATGTATATTGATTGTATTCCTCACTAGCTTGTCTAGTGGGACGAATTGAATTCCCTCTCTGGCTGAAGTATTGAGGTGTGTGCCTGTTGAGGACGAATTGGATGAGTACTCATATTTTTGCTAGCTAGCTATGTTATTCCTCATTAGTCATCGACTTTTGGGACGAATTGAATACCTCATTAGCCATCGGCTTTTGGGACGAATTGAACTTTGGAACATGATTAAGCTGTGTGTGATTTATTGATTTGTATTATGAGATTGTAAAATGGAGTTAAATCCTTATTGACATTCACTGTCTTTTGAAGTTAAATATGTTGTGATCTCTGAGATTTATTGTGATATTGTGTTAAATTCCTTCTGACACTCATTGTCTTGAATATAATTATGATTTTACATATCCATCATTTAAATGATTTATGAATTGTGATTTAAAGATGTATTTGGTTAATGTTGTGCACCACTGAGACATTGTCTCAGCGATAGCTTTTTATTGCTATCGCAGGTTGACAGACAGACAGGGCAGCAGACTAGGCTGCTAGTACCTCTAGCGAGAGATTGCCGGGTATAATGAGTATACCAACATTTTGCATTTTGTACTGTAATGTATGACCACTGTATGTACATATTGTTTTTGGTTTTGAGCAGTTGTAAATTCAAATTGTATATTGAAGTTGTAAAATAATTATGAGTTATTTTGGCTTGTAAAAATTGTATTATATTTCTTTTATCTCAGTCTTTGAAAAATCACTGTGGATTTGAGTTGATAAATATGTTGTGTTGAGAAATATGTTGAAGTTGAGATTTGGAAAAATATTGAAGTGCTTTTTACAGGTTTTCTGAAGAACTGTTTTATCCAAAATACAGATGGCACTCTGCCAAAATTTTTACAGAAATTCCAAATAATTCAAATGTGTTAGTTTTATCACTTCAGTTCAAAAAGGTTTTTAATACCTGTAAATAGTGCTCACCACTGTAAAAGAAGTAAGAAAAGTTTTTAAAATCCCTTGTAGTGTATTTAATGGGTTATCAGTAGACGGAGTTGGTAATTCATTAGATATACTATGGGATCATGTTATGCCTTACAGAGGGGTAGGGTGTGACACACTTTGCACATTTTCATGCTGCTTCTGTAACTCATTACTTATAGAAGCAAGCATGCAACATTTGGCTCTCATATCAAGCTCCTTCCACTTATCCAAAGTATCTAGTTCCTCTTGAGTGGCCTCTGGAGGTAAGGGTCCAAGAACCTTTAAGTCTAAAACATATTCAATAAATTATAGGTTCATGACAAGTTTTAAATTTCTGAGCCAATCAGAAAGATTATATCCCGTCAACCTATTGTGATCAAGTATGCTCGCAAGGATATTGGATGGTGGTGGTTGTTGTGTGCTCATTATTATTAGAAAATTAACTACAAAAAATAATTAGATTAATTAGTAAATGTATTAAGTAATTAACCAAAATTATTATGGTCTTTTAATCAAATTGATCCTCCCACTAACTTGACGAAACCTACACTTCCAAAGTAGGAAACATAAATCCTAGTTGGATGGATTTCTAGTGGGTGATTGAATTCTTGTAGTCTTACTGATCATCCTCAGGCATATCCATTATTGGAATTACAATAAACTATAAGTGAGCAGCTCCTTGCCCATCACATCTCATGTGAGGTTCAATCATTTATTTAGCCCCTAATGCTCAAAATCTCAGGCACATCCATTATTGATTATTCTTGCATTAGTTAAGTTGATCCCATTGAGCCAATAAATATGAAAATAATTTTAATGTCCTCAAGCGCATCCATTATTGGCCACCAACTATTTACATATTTACAACATCTCATGCTTAACAATTCTTCTTAAGAAAATGTCTTAAATAAATGCATCACATGTAAGTTGTAACATCCTCACTTTAGCTAATACGTACAGTCGACTGTTCCGGTGACCAATGTCAGTCCGGGCAGCTAGAATGTTTGAAATAATAAATAGACTAGAGTGAGGATTTATAAATAAACTAAATAATGCTCATAAAAATTAAGGAAAAATTTTTAGAAACGAAATACACAAAGGTTAAATGAGCCGAAACACCAAGGATGAGTAACCCGAAGGGGAAGTAACGGTGAAGGCCGTTAACAACCCTACACCCGGGAGAAAAATTATAAAATAATTATTGGAACTCCAGAGAAGGGTCATTGAGGTTTTTATGGCATTAGAATGCCAAGAAAATGCTTAGAAAAAATTTTCTATCGGTACACACAATTTTGGCTCGTTAAGCCAAACGGAGGGCATTTTGGTCATTTCATCTTCAGAGATGATTTTTGGCCAACTTTTACAGTTAAATAAATAATTTCTATGACATAAAATATGAATAAATGTTGTTAAAAATTTAATTGAAATTAAATAGACAAGAAATGGAGAGAAAATGAAAGAAAATGGAATTATGACATCATCATGATGTCATTAAAATTCTCCCAACCAATCTAACATTGACACATGGCATAAACTTATTTAAAAGAGACCAAATGGGCTGAAAATGAAAAAAATCAGAACTCTCCCTTTCTTCTTCTTCTTGCCGTCACCCACTCCCACCATGGCTACCATGAGCAAGCTTTTGAAAGCTTGATTTCACTAGCTTTTGTCCCACTAAACCCCATACTTCCAACACATAAAAGTGTTCTTACACCTTGGAGAGTCTTTTGGGAGCAAAAAGAAAAGGAATTGAAGAACCCTAGCAAGTGGGAAATTTCACCCCATTAGAGGTTTGTGACCTAACCTTGAATTTCACTTTAAATTCATGTTTAAGGACCTTGAATGAGTGCAAATGACAAAGAAATTGATGAAATACCATTTGTATGCCATCCCTAAATTTCAGCAGCCTTGGTTGGGGTATGGTTGTGATGAGTTTTGTGGAGTTAAGGTGGTAGTATGGCTGCCAACAATATGTATTTCTTAAGTGGATTGATGAAATGCAATGATAATGCATGCTTTGTAATGTTTGATTTAGGGTTTGGGGTGGAAAAATGAGACTTTGACCATGTGATGATGAAAGTAGGTTTTAATGGTCAATTAGTGACCATTTGGTTCTGTTTAAATAAAAAATGAAGTGAATTGTGTAGTGGGATTGGAGTTTGGTGTGGCTACCCTTGGTGACCTGTAGGACTGGGAATGAGTCCAGCAGGTTTGGGCAGCAATAACTGGAATTGTAGAGGTTCAATTTGTAAAAGGCCAATTCAACATGAAACTAAACACATAATGGCACAACTTTGGTGAAGAAACCATGCCCAGAAAACCAAATTAAGTTAGCCAAAAGATTGCCCTAATCAAGGTGACCTACATTATAACTGGGCAAGATGACCAAATGAACAGTGTTTAGTCATTTGGCCATAACTTAGTGTAGAAAGGTCCAATTGACTTGAAATTTACCAACAACAATCTTAGATATAGACCAACAACTTTCATGAAGAAACCTAACCCAAATTATGACCATAACATATTCAAAAAGTGACCTGAAGTCACTGCTCCTAATACTATAGATTTGGTCAGTCCAGAAATTTCAGAAAAATTACAATCCGTCCAGGTGTGGTTTTTGGGCCATAACTTGAGCTACAAAACTTCAAATGGAGTGATTCAAAAAATAAAATGCAACTAGACAAAATAAGGAACAACTTTCATGTTGATCATTTTGCCAAATTCCCACTGCAAAAATGACTAATGGAATAGTAAAGACAAAGCATGAAAACTGAAAATTCTGCCCAATTAACATTAAGTTTAGAAATGGTATTGGTAACCAATACCAACAAATTTAGAATGCAAAAAGTGGTATGTTGGGAGAATTAGTGTAACACCCCTATTTGTATAGCCTGGTATATTTCACTACTCCGGTGACTGGTGTCGGTCCGGACAATTAAGGGGATTAAAACCATACTTAAGACAATTAGATAAACCATAAACACAAATAATTAGTAATGTTCAAGTAGTTAAGTATAAATAAGAAAAACAGAACATAAGAAGTTAAACGAGCCGAGAGTCACAGCGATGGGTGACCTTCTCGGGAATGACTGCGAAGTCATTTTAAACTCAAATTTTGAACCGTAAAAAGTGACGCTACGATCCTTAGGACCCTTATGAACACAGTGGAAAAGAGAAAATCACGAAAAAGAACTGTTAAGCCAGTCAAATAATTAGGTCAGGGAGCCGGAAGAAATATGGAATTATTTGCAAACCGGGATGAACCGGCGAGGGGCAATTTGGTCAATTGACCCCGAGAGCTGACTCCTGACCTAACTGTCAAATAAAATCGGAGAAAAGAAAATTTCAGAATTGAGAATTAAATTAAAGAACTAATAGAAAAATAGAAAAAAAAAGAGAAAAATGAAAAAGTAAAAAGGGTGATGACATCATGCATGACATCATGCATGATGTCATAAAAGGTATAATTAATAAATTAATTAATTAGGTTTTTGTGGTCTTCCATAACTAAAATAAATAAAGAAAAGAAAAGTGAAACAAAAAACCAAAATCACTTCTTCTTTTCCCTGTGTTGCCGCCACACTTCTTCCCTCTCATCTCCATGAAAATTCTCCATTAAAGCTTGCATTTAAGCTTTAATTCCTCCACTCAACCTTAATAAATCCCCTAAAAACTTCACTAGACCTTGCAATCTCAACTTAAGAACAAGAAAGAAAGAAGAAAGGAGGTGTGAAATTGAAGAATTGGCATTATAGTTGAGGTTAGTATGTTAACTTATTATTTTTCCATTTTAAATGCATATGTAATGGTTGAAATGAGCTTAGAATTAATGAAATGGAATAAAAATATAGGGGAAGGACTATTGCTGAATTTCGGCCAGCATGAAAAAGGAACATAAACTGTATGGTTTGATGCATTAGAATGAGTTTAAAAGTCTTAATTAGTTGAATGATTATAGATTGGAACTTTGAAATTGCTAATGGTAATTAAGTAGGGAGATTAGGGTTTGGAGGCCTAGGGTTTGGAGGCAAATTTTGGAGAAATGCATAAATGATGACTTTGACCTATTGTGAAGTGAAAAATGGTCAATAATGACCAAAGGAGATGTGTGGGAATTGTTAGAATGAAAGTCAAATTCGTAGGGTAAATGGTCATGCGGCTAGCAGCATGACCAAGCCAACTTTGAAGGACCAAAACGGAAATTTTACAAGCCCAAATGATATGCCACTAATTGGGAATGAAAATAGACATAAAATGACACAATTTTCGTTAAGGAACCATGCCCAAAAACTGACCAAAACCTAGTGAACCAATTGACCAAAGTTGGTTAAGCGCAGTCTGCCACTGCACAAACTGACCAAATGAACAGTAATTATTCATTTGGTCATAACTCGAGCTAGGATGGTCAAAATGACCTGAAATTTTACCAGTAATTAGATAAGATATAGATCTAAAACTTTTATGAAGAACACCAACCCAAATTATGTCATTAACCTAATCAAATTATTGAGCAAAGTTGAGTTACTGAACCTGCAAAACTGCAGGATTGCCATTTGAACAGTAAAGTTTCAATGGCTATAACTCTCTCTAGAAAACTCCGATTTAGGTGAATCTTGAACAGATGGAAACCTAGGACATAGTAGAACATTTCATATGAAGGAAATTAGACCAAATTATGGACTTACCTTGATCAAATTATTGAACGAAGTTGGATCAAAAATCTGCCAGAACCCAAATTGCAGCATGAACAGTGCACGTGAACAGTAACTGTATTTTAGCTATAACTTGAGCTACAAAACTCCAATTGGGGTGATTAAAAAAGGATAATAAACTTAAGACAATGGGGAACATTTTCTATGAAGAAAGTTTTGCCAAATTCCATCAATAAAGTGACCTATGGAACAGTGCAACTTAGGACTCCAAAACTGAAATTTACCAAATTTGCCTAAAAGACTTAGGATTTGAGTAAATAACCAAAACCAACAAGTTTAGTGACCAAAATGTGGTATGTGGGTGAAGTTGGAGTTCCCATACCTATTAAGCCTTAGAAAGTCAACTATTTGACTTGAATAGTGTAGTGAATAGTAACCCAAAACACAAAAATTTCGAGAACGTCGAATTTAACACGTTAGAACTAGGTAAATGTGATGTAACACCCTCCCGATAGCAACTCCGTACATTCTACTGTTTCGGTGACCGGTGTCGGTCCGGACAGCTAGAACTTCTGGAAAAATATTTAAACTAAAGTGAGAAACCATAATTAACTCAAATATTACTAAGAAAATTTAGTAAAAATTTTAGAAATAAAATACAACCAAGTCAAATGAGCCGGTGCCCAAGCAATGGGTAATCAGAGGTAAGTTGCGGTTCTCGCAACGAGGAGCCCTAGATCCGGAGAAAAATTCATAAAATAATTTTTGGGACACCAAAGAAGGGTCATTGAGGCTCCTATAGCATTAGAATGCCAAGAAAATATTTAGAAAAATTTTTCAATCAGTACAGACAATTTTGACCCGTTAAGCCAAACGGAGGGCATTTTGGTCTTTTCGCCTTCAGAGACGATTTTTGGCCGACTTGTCCAGTTGAGTAAATAATTATTATGACATAAAATATGAATTAATGTTGATGAAAAATTAATTTGAAGTTAGTAGAAGAGAAAAGAAAAGAAAATACAATAAAATGCCAATTATGACATATTATGAGGTCATTTAAAATTGTCCACCAATCACAATTAAGTAACCATTTGACTAATTAATAAAAGAGATAAATAAAGACCAAGGAAGACCAAAAACAAGCAGCCATCTTCTTCTTCAAAACGTGATCCTCTCCTCCATAACCCTCCATGGAAGTTTTCTTTAATTACTTCCATTTTCCCATGAATTTGCACTATAAAACCCTAAGTCCCTTCACTAAAAACTTGTCTCTACCTCTTGGGAAGTGTTTGGAAGCCTAGAAAGGGAAAGAAAGTGAAGATTAACTTGGGAAAATTCTGCCCTACAAGAGGTTAGTGCACATATATACTTAAAACTCTTTAATCCCACGCTAGAGACTTGAAACAAGTATGAATTTGTAACTTAAATGAATAAAAGTTATGTGTATGTCCACCATGATTTTTGGTAGCCCTAAAGAAGGAACATGATTGAGTGTCTTGATAGACTTAGAGTGAACTAGAGAGTATGTTTAAAATATATATATATATATATGTAAGGAATGAAAGTGATTAATTAAGGTAGTTGTGAAAATTTATAATGGAAATTAGGGTTTTGAGGTGTGAAACTTGGATTTAGCTTATGAAATTGTGAAAGAACATTATAAGGGTCAATTAGTGACCATTTTAGGTAAGTTGACCATAATATGGACTGAAAAATAGCATGGCAAAGTGAATGACTAAGTTGCCTAGGGACAGCAGCAATGGACTGAGATTTCAGTCCAATTACACAGCCATAACTTTGGCTGTATTGGTCCAATTGGTGTTTAGACAATTGGACATGAAACTAGGCTTATAATGGCACATTTTTGCTGAAGAAACCATGCCCAAAAGACCAAAGCAAGAGGACCAAAAATTGGCCCCAATCCGGATACCCTGCAAACAGCCCCTGCAGAATGACCAAATGAACAGTAACTGTTCATTTGGCCATAACTCACTGTAGAATGGTTAAATTGACCTGAAATTTTTACAGCGACAAGATATGATATAGAAAAACAACTTTCATCAAGAACATTACCCCAAATTATGCCATTAACCCATTCAAATTATTGGGCAAAGTTAAGTTATCAAACCTGCAACTCTGCAGATTTTCACTTGAGCAGTAATGTTTGGATGGCTATAACTCTCTCTAGAAAACTCGGATTTAGGCGATTCTTGAACCGATGGAAACCTAAGATATGGTAGAACATTTTATAAGAAGAAAGTTAGACCAAATTATGAACTTAACTTGATCAAATTACTGACCAAAGTTGGACCAAAAATCTGCTAGACCCAAAATCTCAGCATGAACAGTGCACGTGAACAGTAAACTTATTTTGGCCATAACTTGAGCTACAAAACTCCAAATGGAGTGATTCAAAAAAAGAAATTCAACTAGACAAAATAAGGAACAACTTTCATGTTTACCATTTCCTCGAATTCCCACTGTAACAGTGCTTAATGGAACAGTAAAGTTAAGCTTCAAAAACTGAAACTTTTGTTTCCCTTGGTTTAAGCCTAGAAATGGTAATGGTGATCACTTCCAACGAGTTTTAAATGAAAAATGTGGTATGTTTGAAGTGCCAAAGCCAATGTACCTACTTTCTATGCAAAAGTCAACTTTTTGTTTGACTAATGAAGTAAATAGTGACACCAAAACTTGAAATTCAAAAATGTGAAACTTAAAAATGCAAAATGCCCTAGTAGGCCTAATGTGATTGGTTTGGATAGTTTGGCATGCCAATAGGGTATTGTTTTAGCAGTACTGCGAAAGGCTTTATGCCTGTGTTCATGGCTTTATGCCCGTATTCATGGCTTTTATGCCCGATTATGTGATATCATGGCTTTTTAGCCATACTGACTGCGTACATGGTTGACGTTCTGCGTCCCATGGTATGACGGCCTGAGGCACCGCGGTGTCCAGTGCCAACGACTCGTTATCCATCGATCGCCCAAAGATAGGTTACTTGGGCATGGAAAAGTATAACTGTGATTGAACTGATTATTAAAGAAAATACGAAAATTAAGTATCAGGAACGATTACAAAAATACAAAGAAGCTCATGATCATGAAGAAAATAATTAACGAAATGCATGAAGAAGTTAATATCATAAAACATGATTAGCCCTCGACTAAACAATAAGTTAGTAATTATTCATCTCTTGTGAACACAATAGCAAGGAAATTATTATTTTTATTTGCATATTATATTTTCTTGTATTATTGGCACCACTAAGCTTTATGCTTAGCGCGTCACTTTTGCAACGCATAGGTACTGAATATTTGGACAGAGGGCCCAGTAGACCACAGATTCGGTAAGGCAGTTCACAGCTCTGCATAGTGTCCGTGTCACCTCGTCACCTGTAGTGCATTGGTAGGACACTAGGTGTCATTTTTATATTTTGTAACTAAATTTTTATCTTCTCATATGTATTTGGATCTATCTAACATATTTTGATGTTCATATAAATAATGAAAATTGTATTTGTGAGTGGAAGAGTGAATGTCCATTTATGACTTGTACATGATTAACAAATGAGATGAATGATTGAGAAATGAATGTGAATTGAAAAATATTGAGATTTTGATAAATGGAGTTGAGATGAATGAATAAGAATATAGGAAGTGTTTTTCACAGGTTCTGAAGAACGGTTTTCTCCATTTTTAGCCAGTACCTTGCCGGATTTTCTATAAAATTTTCGGAACCTCAAATAAATTACAATTTCAATAAATGAATTATATTTCACAAGTTATTTTCAAAACTATGATAAAAATGAATTAAGATAAAATAGAGTGCTCGGCACACTGAGTGGCATAACTTGCTCGGCTACACTGTAGTCGGGTAAGGGGTGTCACATGTGAAGTTAAATTATTTTGGATTTATGTTAAGTTCTAGTACTGAAACATTGTAAAATTGTGTGTTTCAGTTGAAAAGAATACCGGGAAAAAACCCGAGGAACCGAGTCAAGGCCAAGAGGCGACACGCTTGAGGTTTGTGCACAACGTATACTTTTTATAATTATCTTCTGCATACTGTTTTGAACAATGTGAAATATTGAATTATGGCATTCTTATGATGTTTTGATTTAAATTGTTGAAAGTTATTATGTATATTGAAATGACAATGTTTAGCAAATTCTTAAGATAAGTTTTGAAACCACAGTGTCATGACCATATATTTGAACACCTCACTAGCATGACTAGTGAAGGTAATTAGTTTTGAATTTTGATTCCTTCTCTGGAGAAGTGTTGAGGTGTGCCAGTAGAAGAGGATGTGAATGGATATCCATATATTTGAGCTGGCTAGCCTTGTGATGTGATTTCTCTTTATCCTTTAGCTATTGAGATTCTATTTGTTTCGAATGGCATGATTTAACTGTGGGTTTTATGAAATGTATTTTGATACTTCGAAATGAACTTGGTTTGCATTAAAATTACATAATTCATGTTTTGTGTTTAATGCTTATGTTTAGTCAAATTTTTGAATAAATGTGATTATATTCTACATAAAGATTATTTTAGTATGTTGTGCACCACTGAATCCTAGTACTCAGCGATGACTTTTATTGCTGTCGCAGATACAGAGACTAGAGGAGCAGCAGACTGAGCTGCTGAGGTGTGAGGAGCTATCAGCTTAAAGTCTTCGGGTATAATTTATACCCTAATTGTAAATATTTCTTTTCATGTATGTATTGCATATAAATGTATGGACGTGCAAATGGGTCTTGAGCAGCTTGTACAAAAATTTGTATGAAGTTTGTAATAAAGTTTAGTTTGTATTTCTTTTGATGTAAATTTTGTAAGAATGTACATAAATTGTGTTGTCTCTAATGAAATATGGGTACAACTATTTTATTTAATTTAAATGAAATATATTGCTAGTATGCTGAGGATTATTGAATTTTGAACTTGAGAAATTTATTGAAATGATTGTGAAATTGATTGAGTTTGATGGTGAAATCGAAGTAGTGGTTGAGAAAAACTTTTAGAAGTGCTTTTAACAGGTATTTGAAGAACTGGTTTCTCAAAATACAGACAGAACTCTGTCAAAATTTTTATAAAATTTGCGGAAAACTAAAATGGACAAAAAATATTAATTAGATTTACTTTTAATCATATGTTTTAAATACCTATTAGAAAATGCTCACCACTTGTCAAAAGTAAGAGAATTGTTTAAAATCCCTTGTGGGGTACTTAATGAGTTATCGATAGGTGAAGTTCGGTAATTCATTAGGTATTCTACGGCATCATGTTATGCCTTACAGAGGGATAAGGTGTAACATGTTTTAGTAGTATCAGAGCCAGGTTTTTAAAGTATGTTTTAACATATAAATTTGTGTCTTTCTTGTTAAGTACAACTGCTCAATGTCCATAATTGTTACATACAGTGCATTACATCATGAATATGAACTAACGGAGGGAAATCTCCATCTGTTACTTATTCAGGAGATGCCCTAACTTCAGCCTGAAATGGAAGAAGGGGATCGCTCAGTTGAGCAGTCTGTTGAAGCTGAGGCACAAGGGGAAGCCCACTTTGCGAGAATGTCGGTGGGTCACAAAGACCACCACAAATACCGCAGCCTCAGACACCGCATGCCAGATGGTCGCGATGTTTCAAAGAAATGGCTAGGGGTATGCTCGCCAAGCTCCACCTGCATACACTGTGGCACAACCATCGCCTCCAGCTGCATAAAGACGATAAATACCATCAAGTATGGGGCTGCAGAATTTAAGGGTACAGTGGACCCTTTAGAGGCAGAGCAATGGCTTGAAAGAATGGACAGAGTATTTAAGAAGCTGCACAGCTAAGATGAACTAAAGTTTGAGTATTCGGTGTCGCTACTGCAAGGGGATGCATATGATTGGTGGAAGACAATCCCCCACAGCTTAGCTGAACCACCAGTGCTGACCTGGGATGACTTCATCAGAGAGTTCAGACAGAAATGCATCCCAGATGCATATGTTGATCAGAACGTACAAGAGTTTTTGAGTCTAAAACAAGGAAATCGATCAGTGGCAGAGTATGAGAGGGAGTTCTCCCGCCTGAGTCACTATGCGGGGAGTCTCCTTACTACCAGTAAGGCTAGGTGTAAGAGATTTGAGACGGGTTTGAAGCCTAGCATAAGGATGCAAGTTGTGGGATTTCGACACAGCAACTTCTCAAAGCTTATGTCTCAAGCACTTGAACTGGAGAGAATTGAATCAGAAGCAACCCTAGTGAAAGAAAAAGCTGAGAAATCAGACAAAAACAAGGGGGAAAAATCAGTTGAACAGAGTTCTGGTGCTACCTCTGGAAAGAGAAAGAAATTTAGTGGACCCAGTAGAGGTCGACGTGGAAGATTTGGTAGGGGCCGATTCTCCAGACAGAGACCCCCTAGGTCTGGTTAGCAGTCGAGCAGGGGTTCGCATTCTGCCCGCCCCTGTGAGACTTGTGGCAAGATTCATGGAGGGGAATGCTATTGGGCCACTGGAGCCTACAAGAGACTGCACTAGTGCTTTTTGGGCCATAACTGGAGCTACAAAACTTCAAATGGAGTGATTCAAAAAATAAAATGCAACTAGACAAAATAAGGAACAACTTTCATGTTGATCATTTTGCCAAATTCCCACTGCAAAAATGACTAATGGAATAGTAAAGATAAAGCATGAAAACTGAAAATTCTGCCCAATTAACATTAAGTTTAGAAATGGTATTGGTAACCAATACCAACAAATTTAGAATGCAAAATGTGGTATGTTGGGAGTATTAGTGTAACACCCCTATTTGTATAGCCTGGTATATATCACTACTCCGGTGACCGGTGTCGGTCCGGACAATTAAGGGGATTAAAACTATACTTAAGACAATTAGATAAACCATAAACACAAATAATTAGTAATGTTCAAGTAGATAAGTATAAATAAGAAAAACAGAATATAAGAAGTTAAACGAGCCGAGAGTCACAGCGATGGCTGACCTTCTCGGGAACGGCTACGAAGTCATTTTAAACTCAAATTTTGAACCGTAAAAAGTGACGCTACAGTCCTTAGGACACTTATGAACACAGTGGAAAAGAGAAAATCACGAAAAAGAACTGTTAAGCCAGTCAAATAATTAGGTCAGGGAGCCGGAAGAAATATGGAATTATTTGCAAACCAGGATGAACCGGCGAACGGCAATTTGGTCAATTGACCCCGAGAGCTGACTCCTGACCTAACTGTCAAATAAAATTGGAGAAAAGAAAATTTCGGAATCGAGAATTAAATTAAAGAACTAATAGAAAAATAGAAAAAAAAAGAGAAAAATGAAAAAGTAAAAAGGGTGATGACATCATGCATGACATCATGCATGATGCCATAAAAGGTATAATTAATAAATTAATTAATTAGGTTTTTGTGGTCTTCCATAACTAAAATAAATAAAGAAAAGAAAAGAGAAAAAAAAACAAAAATCACTTCTTTTCCCTTTGTTGCCGCCACACTTCTTCCCTCTCATCTCCATGAAAATTCTCCATTAAAGCTTGCGTTTAAGCTTTAATTCCTCCACTCAACCTTAATAAATCCCCTAAAAACTTCACTAGACCTTGCAATCTCAACTTAAGAACAAGAAAGAAAGAAGAAAGGAGGAGAGAAATTGAAGAATTGGCATTATAGTTGAGGTTAGTATGTTAACTTATTATTTTTCCATTTTAAATGCATATGTAATGGTTAAAATGAGCTTAGAATTAATGAAATGGAATAAAAATATGGGGGAAGGACTATTGCTGAATTTCGGCCAGCTTGAAGAAGGAACATAAATTGTATGGTTTGATGCATTAGAATGAGTTTAAAAGTCTTAATTAGTTGAATGATTATAGATTGGAACTTTGAAATTGCTAATGGTAATTAAGTAGTGAGATTAGGGTTTGGAGGCCTAGGGTTTTGAGGCAAATTTTGAAGAAATGCATAAATGATGACTTTGACCTATTGTGAAGTGAAAAATGGTCAATAATGACCAAAGTAGATGTGTGGGAATTGTTAGAATGAAAGTCAAATTCGTAGGGTAATGGTCATGCTACTGGCAGCAGGACCAAGCCAACTTTGAAGGACCAAAATGGAAATTTTACAAGTCCAAATGATATGCCACCAGTTGAGGATGAAAATAGACATAAAATGACACAATTTTCGTTAAGGAACCATGCCCAAAAACTGACCAAAACCTAGTGAACCAATTGACCAAAGTTGGTTAAGAGCAGTCTGCCACTGCACAAACTGACCAAATGCATAGTAATTGTTTATTTGGTCATAACTCGAGCTAGGAAGGTCAAAATGACCTGAAATTTTACCAGTCATTAGATAAGATATAGATCTAAAACTTTCATTAAGAACACCAACCCAAATTATGTCATTAACCTAATCAAATTATTGAGCAAAGTTGAGTTACTGAACCTGTAAAACTGCAGGATTGTCATTTGAATAGTAAAGTTTCAATGGCTATAACTCTCTCTAGAAAACTCCGATTTAGGTGAATCTTAAACCGATGAAAACCTAAGACATAGTAGAACATTTCGTATGAAGGAAATTAGACCCAATTATGGACTTAACTTGATCAAATAATTGAACGAAGTTGGATCAAAAATCTACCACAACCAAAATTGCAGCATGAACAGTGCACATGAACAGTAAAGTGATTCAAAAAGGTGCACGTGAACATGAACAGTGAAATGGCTATAACTTGAGCTACAAAACTCCAATTGGGGTGATTCAAAAAGGAGAATAAACTTAATACAATGGGGAACATTTTCTATGAAGAAAGTTTTGCCAAATTCCAAAAATAAAGTGACCAATGGAACAGTGCAACTTAGGACTCCAAAACTGAAATTTACCAAATTTGCCTAAAAGACTTAGGATTTGAGTAAACAACCAAAACCAACAAGTTTAGTGACCAAAATGTGGTATGTGGGTGAAGTTGGAGTTTCCATACCTATTAAGCCTTAGAAAGTCAACTATTTGACTTGAATAGTGTAGTGAATAGCAACCCAAAACACAAAAATTTCGAGAACGTCGAATTTAACACTTTAGAACTAGGTAATTGTGAAGTTAAATTATTTTGGATTTATGTTAAGTTCTAGTACTGAAACATTATAAAATTGTGTGTTTCAGTTGAAAAGAATACCGGGAAAAAATCCGAGGAACCGAGTCAAGGCCAAGAGGCGACTCGCTTGAGGTTTGTGCACAACGTATACTTTTTATAATTATCTTACGCATCTTCGCTTTTGAACAATGTGAAATATTGAATTATGGCATTCTTATGATGTTTTGATTTAAATTGTTGAAAGTTATTATGTATATTGAAATGACAATGTTTAGCAAATTGTTAAGATAAGTTTTGAAACAACAGTGTCATGACCATATATTTGAACACCTCACTAGCACGACTAGTGAAGGTAATTAGTTTCAAATTTTGATTCCTTCTCTGGAGAAGTGTTGAGGTGTGCCAGTAGAAGAGGATGTAAATGGATATCCATATATTTGAGCTCGCTAGCCTTGTGATGTGATTTCTCTTTAGCCTCTGGCTATTGAGATTCTATTTATTTCGAATGGCATGATCTAGCTGTGGGTTTTATGAAATGTATTTTGATACTTCGAAATGAACTTGGTTTGCATTAAAATTACATAATTAATGTTTTGTGTTTAATGCTTATATTTAGTCAAATTTTTGAATAAATGTGATTATATTCTGCATAAAGATTATTTTAGTATGTTGTGCACCACTGAGTCCTAGTACTCAGCGATGACTTTTATTGCTGTCGCAGATACAGAGACTAGAGGAGCAGCAGACTGAGCTGCTGAGGTGTGAGGAGCTATCAGCTTAAAGTCTTCGGGTATAATTTATACCCTAATTGTAAATATTTCTTTTCATGTATGTATTGCATATAAATGTATGGACGTGCAAATGGGTCTTGAACAGCTTGTACAAAAATTTGTATGAAGTTTGTAATAAAGTTTAGTTTGTATTTCTTTTGATGTAAATTTTGTAAGAATGTACATAAATTGTGTTGTCTCTAATCAAATATAAGTACAACTATTTTATTTAATTTAAATGAAATATATTGCTAGTATGCTGAGGATTATTGAATTTTGAACTTGAGAAATTTATTGAAATGATTGTGAAATTGATTGAGTTTGATGGTGAAATCGAAGTAGTGGTTGAGAAAAACTTTTAGAAGTGCTTTTTACAGGTATTTGAAGAACTGGTTTCTCAAAATACAGACAGAACTCTGTCAAAATTTTTATAAAATTTGCGAAAAACTAAAATAGACCAAAAATATTAATTAGATTTACTTTTAATCATATGTTTTAAATACCTATTAGAAAATGCTCACCACTTATCAAAAGTAAGAGAATTGTTTAAAATCCCTTGTGGGGTACTTAATGAGTTATCGGTAGGTGAAGTTCAGTAGTTCATTAGGTATTCTACGGGATCATGTTATGCCTTACAGAGGGGTAAGGTGTGACAATTAGAACCAATGTACCTATTGTCTATGCAAAAGTCAATATTTTAGTTGACTAATGAAATGAATAGTAATAATAAAACTTGAATTTCAAAAATTGTTAAACTTAAAAGTGTAAAATGCCCTAGTATACCTAGCAAGATTGGTTTGGATAGGTTGGCATGCCAATAGGGTTCTGTTAGCAGTACTGCATATGGCTTCATGCCATTTTGTGTTTCATGGCTTCCCATGCCATTCTGTGACATAATAACCTTTGGCTATGTTATTTGAGTTGTTACACTCGGGTTTTATCCCTGATAATTATTACAGCTTATTAGCTGTTCTGTTGCACACCGGGAGACACAATGTGACCGATGGTGTGATGGTCCGAGGTACTTAGTACCCAGTGCCATTTTACCCGTTTATCTAGTTCAATCGACTAATATAGGTTACTCGGGCAATGATAATAAATTTTACCAAATTTTAATCGAATAATACTGCAATAAATATCAGAAATTAAGTCTGCCAAAAAATGTAATCATACATTATGCATATTTATTTTGTTTTATTTTATTTTATTTTATACTGTCACCACTAAGTAGAATTACTTAGCGCATTGCTTTTGCCACATGCAAGTACTAGAGACCTAGTTGGGGAGCCCAGCAGACACCAGACAGGGTAAACTTTTAGAGCTGCATCCGGAGTCCAGAGTCACCTCACATCTGCAGTGCATAAGGTAGGACATTAGGATTTTGGGTAGCATTTTATATTGTGCATTTTGTATTAGTTTGGATTGTAACTATAAACTCTTGAAATTATGTAATAATGTAAATATATAAAATTTAATGTTATTGAAATTTTCTGTATATTATGTTGAGAAATATTTATGAATGTGCTTCCAATGATGATGTGAACAGAAAAGAAAAATTTCTGAAAATAGTAATGAGATTTTGAGATTGAGTTAAGATATGTGTGTATAATGCAGTTTGGATTTGGAAATTATATTGGAAGTGTTTTTAAACAGGTTCAGAAGAACTGTTTTTTCAAATTATAGCCGGCACTCTGCCGGATTTTCTATAAAAATTGCGTAAAAATTCAGATTTATCAAAAGTTGTAAATGAATGAATTAAAAGGGATAAATTGTAATTGAAACATGAATTGGTGCTCCGGCACACTGGGTGGCATATCTTGCTCGGCTATACTGTAGACGGGTAAGGGGTGTCACACAAGTATTTAAAATTTCTTAAAACAATTGCCTCAATAGAGGGCCATGATATAATTACATTAATTATACCATTTCCAAGTTAATCATTTGTTCAGAAGATTTTGTGGTCGACTTAATTACTATTATGGTCTCACTTTGCACATTATCCAATTGGCATGCATATATCATATACTTGTATACATTTACATACATCTCAAGCATATACAGATAAACAGATAATATGGTATGATCATGGATTTTCTAAGGGATTCTATTTTGAGCCACTAAGAATTGAATCAGAGTATTCCTAGGTATATTTCATTCATTCATTTTACAAGAGTTGCTGAAAGAGTACATAATTAACACTTGATCTTGATTTCCTCCCACTGGTCCCACTAATGCTTTTGACCTCCTTGATCTTCTTGCAATCTAATTACATTGTAATTCTTGACATACCAAGGCGAATTTACAAGAATATGGACTTTAAAGTCCTCAAATAAATGAAATTACAACCCAACTTATTATAACATTTATAATATATGCCACTAAAATAAAATTAATTATTTTATATCCCAAAGAAAAATAAAAGAAATAAATCTAATTACATTGGTCTTTTATTGTCCATAATCATCCATCATGCATATTAAAATTTAATAATTAAATAAAATATGCATACTCAAAAATTAAATTGAATATCACATATTCAACCAAAATTCATATTTGAATCTCATTCAAATAAATTTAAATTTAGAAACCCTTTCTAAATTTAATACCTTGAAAACATTTTTCAAAAATTAATTGTGTGATTAAAATTCCTAATAAAAAAATTTAATTAGGTATGGGCCTAATTATGGGCCTTAAGATATACAACAATTGCATGATTGGCCCATAAACCAAGCGCATAACACAAGCACACCCTTAGGGTGTGATTCACATTCATGCTGCCCCATGGTGAGTATCCAACCAGCTTTAGATCAATCCAAATTTGATCCAATCACACAATTAGACCTCATAAACAATCTTAATAACAAATATAGTTGCTCTGATACCAATTGAAGGAGTGGATGCGTGATTATTGGGCATTAGAATCTTGAATTTCAAAAATTATTTCTAAGGTTACATGCACCATACAAAGTGTCTTATGAACCTAATCAATTTTCAATGCCCAATTTCATACCAAAACATATTTTAGCATGCATTAAAATTTCATTTGCCATTAAAGATTATGAATTAACATTTAATTCAATCAAACCCTAACTAAAAGAGGGATTTTTAGGTACTAACCTCTTGATGCATAATTGATTCCTTCTTAGGATGTTCTTAGGACCCTAAATATTATCTCTCTAGTTTGTCCACCACAAGCACACACCAAAGTAGCAATGGGAGCCCCTAGATTGGCTTCTCAAGCCTTGTCAACCAATTATAAGATGGGGTTTATGCTTTGTGAAGGATGTATGAATTTATTGGGTGTTAGAAACACTTTCTAGTAATTTAATTCAAGAGGAAATCTTAGTTTTTCTCTTGAATCAATTGAGAAATTGAAGAGGAGAGCAAGAGAGCATATTGCCATCCAACATAAGAGATAAAAGAGAGGTGTGCTGGTTTTTCTTTATAACCTTTCTTTATATACTTAAGTCAAACCCTAACTCCCTTGCCACATGTCACCACAAGATCCCATCTTCTTATTATTTGATTTAATCCTATGAAGCCATGTGTCAAGCTCCATTTAAATCATAAAATGTGGTCTTCCATCATAGGAAGACAAGTGGCAAGATCATATGGTGCCATGTATCATCATCTCATGGTTCCACATGTTACCATATGAAAAGACCAATTTGCCCTTACTCTTTAATTTGAGTTCTCAACCCAAAATTATAATTTCTTCTCTTTAAATCAATTTATATCAAATATAAATTAATTAATTAATTAATTAATCTCCATTAATTAATTTCTCATAATTAAGTTCATATTTAATCAAATTAAATATAAATTTAATTTATACTATACATTCAATAGCCTAGATTTGGTTTCAAGTCATGCTAAGAACTTTGAAATCTTATTGCAAACTAAACCTCTTTAATTGATTAATTAAACTCTTTAATTAATCAATTAAATCACATTTTAAATGGTGATTAGCTTGTGTAGATGTGTGACTTACTCGGCTCATTACTTATTGGCAATGAGAAATGATATGAACTCTTAATATTATTAGAACTCTTTCTTGCTGTAAATGATTTCTCTAAATCATTTCAGGCATCTCATAGACCATGGTTGAAACCTAGCATAGTATGCGATGGCCACCCAATCAATAATAAGGAATACCTTAAATGAACCTTTAATCATATGTTACCATGCACTAGAATCTCTGCGTTACAAAATCCCAATTCGAGCTCGAGTCATGGTTAATGTCAAACCCCATTTGCTATGAACATTATGTTTTCTTTTAATTCTAGTTCTTAATTAATTAGATTTTCTTGTCAGAAACTCTTTTCTGACTAAATCTATCTGTCCTGGCCCGAAACTTGAAACATCAAGAATAATTAAATGAACATAGGATTTTATCCCTATTTACTTAGGGTAACGGATTCCATCTTATTCAACACCTATCTCCATATATAACTAGTAGGAGCCAACACATGCCCATATACTCATACACAGTACAAGTATGAAAGTAGTATCAAACTCAAACTACTTATATATAAGATAACTATGTTATCTCAAGTCTAAATATTATATGCACTAATATGATATATGATAATGCATTGACAAGAGTAAACTCTATGTGCTTATTAGAAGCATCACTAGTTTGGCCTACTTATCATGTATAAGTTCTTATCACGTTTGTTATGTGGCATGAAACTCACCACTCCATCTTATTTATATCTCATATAAATACCTTGGGAACAAATATGATTACAATCTTTCTGGATAAGTCATGTCCTTTGTGAAATATCCTCAATTGTGAATTAATTTTTGATACTTTGTTCTAAAAATACTGTCACTCACATTCTTAACAACTTAAGAATAAAATTTCTAACAAAATATCAATGGACCTTTTCTATTACACATAAATATATTATATAAATGGAAAAGTGAAATTACCTTTTATTAATAAAATATGTACATTAATAAAATATGTACAAGATACATACAAAATGATATATTCTAGGGAATACTTCTAACAAGGAGATGGGTAATTCACTGTTCAAGAATGTTGGATTGAAGGTAATTGTTGGGTTAGGGATGGGAGTTTGGAAGGTGAAAGAAGTTGAGGCTTGGTCATGAAGCTTTTGGGCATGAGAATCAATTATTATTGTAAGTGGGGGAATTGCTGGTAAATTCAGTTCTGGTGCTGGCCGAGTGGTTTCTTTGCTTTGGGACATTTCTCTTATCATTTTTATTAACTCTGAGATCTATTCCCTTAATTCTGAAACTTGCCGCTATAAGTTCTGCACTTGTTCTTGCTCTTCCATTATCCTATTTGTTCAAGATCTTATTAAGTAAACTCTTCTTGGTACAACTACTTGCTGGGTCGGATTTGCTTTGTTGGGAGCAATATTGGTTTCCTGTGGAAGTAAGTGCATTATCAGTTTTATTTCTTCAAATAATTTTATGGTGACCAAAGTTTTGGCCGATCAAAGGATACTGTGGCAAGCAATTGCCGATATGGTGTCTGCCGAGGATAAATTACATTATTTTTATAATGGCATCATTCGATAGTCCAACCATGAATGACGGGGCATATGCGTGGCTATGATACTTATTCATATGGCGCATACGTCTTTTTGCATAACTCTAACGAGGATAAATCCCACGGGAGTTACACAGTTCTATTATTTGTAAAGCATACATAGTATTGTGCTATTGCCTAGGCTAATGAAGGCTCCTTAGAATACAATAACATCTTTGGAGATACTCATATAATCTTGCTTCTTGTTTTGCAGGGTTGAGTATCTTCAAAGCTTATTCGGATTCAGGCAGCAGTTCTTGTTTCCCTTGTGCTATTATCTTTTCTAACAGGTCAACATTTCCTCGCAGTTCTTGATAAAGGGTGGCTTGTCTATCCTTTTCCCTTCTTTCCTTGGTATATTCTTTTGAGATATCATTGATTAATTACACCTGATCCTTAAGCTCAAGCTTCCTCCTCTTGTTCTCTTGGTTGTATTCTTCCACCAGTATCTCATGATATTCCAATCCTTCTTGTAATTTATCATTTTGTATCTCTTTCTCTTTTACTGTGCTTTGGAGCGAGGTCATCTCTTTTTCCCATTAGGCTTTTCGTCCCTCATATTCCATTTCTCCTGCCGTTATCTCCTCTCTAAGTCTTTTTACTTCCTTTTCCAACATTTGCTGTTGATCTTTTAACTGTTTTATGCATTCCTTCAGTTGCTAGTTCTCAGGGGTCGAACTCTGAAGAGGACTACCCAATCCATTGTTAACTTCTTCCAAACAGACTTCTTGGAGAGATATGCTGCCCTTAGACCCTGTTAGTTTGGAGACTCGACACTCTTTGTCCCTCCTGTTTCTCCATAGGGAATATTCTTCTGTTATACTCGGCCCTTTAAGTGACCGTTCCATTATGATTATCTTTTCCTAGGATTTATGCAAAGCTTTCAATTGGTCCTTTCTATCGGGTTCATGATACAAATGAGTTTGACAGAATCCTTCAATATTGGGAATGAATTGAGTCAAGCTAAATTGCTTCATTACCATAGCTGGGATATAACTTGTGCATCCGATTAGTCCTACCAATGGTACAAAATGATAACCTTTTATACTAATCAAGATATGTTGGCCTGTAGTCCACAACTTCCTCCAGCAGTAATTGTGACTGTTAAAACTTAGAATCTGTTCTGACCATTGTTGTTCATCCTTTTGTCTTATTACTAACTTCACCATCTTTTCAATAATGGGTTGATCAGAGTACCAGGTTAGACCCTTAGTTTCCAGTAGACAGATATGACTGAGGATCCAAAGATATAGCAACTGGATGCAGCACTTAATGATTCCCCTTCCCTGCTGCAGGCAATACGTCAGAGTCAAGAAGGTCTTAGAGAGAACGACAGGTATTGGATTGACATTCTGTTTTTCCACTACCCAAAACAATTCTGTGACGTTATGAGTTACAATTCCCAGAGGTCCGGGGAATAAAACCAGCCCATAGATCCCCAGAGCTAGAGCTGTCAAAGCCTTATCCCATATCTTACCCTGAATATGTTGGTCCAAATGCTTCTTAATGTAAATCCAAGGCCATCCATGCGAGTTTCCCTTAACTATTTCTTTTACTTTCGCTTCCTTCACTAGGACTCCTATTATGTGTGTGAACCGTTTCCATGTCTATCTATGATCAAGATGGAGATAAATACGATTCTGGGCTACATAAGGGATCTCGATTAGTGTCTGATATTCCTCTACTGTGGGTGTTGTGTTAACATCGTTAAAAGAAAATACTCTATAACTGGGATTCCAAGTAGATAACATGGCCTTTAGTGCAGGAGCTTATGCCCTGACCCGTATCAGAGAGGCAATCTTCCCATACTTTTCCTCGAACTGCGTCTGGGCATGAATGGGCAATGATTTCCAACTATAAAATAAATCATCAAAACTGGCTGTTTTGATTTCAATTTTACTAGCATCAAATGGGGGCAATGGATGGGTCTCTGCTTCTATTTCAGCAGTCTATAAAGATTTGGAGTCATGGATTGATCTGAATCTTTGTTGAGCATTCTGTTTCAAAACTTCTTCAGCTGACTGACTCGAAGATGCCATTTCAAAGTTTTCCTTACCTTTGACAGACACCAATTTATAATACCTGTGGAGGAAATAAGTTAGCAGAATAAATTCAGGTAATTTTGAATTATACTGCTTGCGTGACAATATCTATACACCTATCAAAGTAAGAAGGTGTTTAGACTATCTTGACAGTATGATTTAAAATTACCCTCTCATTATTTAAAAAAAATAGGTCAAAAGACATAAATAGAGTAAGGTGAAAGCAAGTACGTCCCTTTTGTCTTGAGATAGGGGAACCGTAACACCAGGTAAGGAGTATCTAATCGGATGGTCCTACCCTCAAAGATAATTTACTATAGGTTTTGACTAATGTGACGGTTTAGCTCAGGGTTTAATCTTTTATGGCCACAGGTCCTAAAATTGTCCCTACTGTAAACAGTAGAGTCTCATTCCACCATTATGATACTAACGGGAAAAATCCATGGGTATCACAATAAGCGAAACAAGTTCCAATCTGAGCAAAAGTCTTCACAGATACTAACGAGGTAAAACCCATGGGTACCGCTATATGACTCCCTCCTACTTCCTAAAGGGTAACAGAGCCCGAGTATAGGGCTAAAGTGTATGAGGACATCGTGTAGGTGATCTGTGTGTGAAGAGACACATTTACCTCTTCCTCATTCGAGGGAATTTAGATGAGGATTACTATAATAAACGAAACAATCGAAAGAAATAAAATAGTTAGAGAGAATAGTAATAATTAAAATATTAAAACTTCTGATTCTATAAGTTAACCCCCATAATTATCGATTTATAAGAGCATAGAATTAAATTTGCTCTTTGGACTTCTAAACCAGGGTTATTTTGGTCTTCGTCACCAGTGGAGTCACTAAGTTGTCGCAAGGGTTTTGCAATCGCCGGACGATTCTCACGGAAGTGGAAAAAAATGAGGAGTCGCCACTTTAATTTTAAGAAAAATTAAAGGAAACCATTACTAAAATACAAACCACTTCCGAAATAGAGATTCTAGGTTGAGAGTTTGTTCAAGGGTGGGGAAGGTGTCAGGCAACCCACCTCATCTCTCAACAAGGGTCAACAAATTTAGCGATGTGCTTTTTATAACTTACGATTGATAATTTTAGGGGTTTGGAGTCAAGATGTTGATCTTTATTATTGATAAAAGGAATACTTAATATCTCACCATTTTAGGTTTCCCAAAACACAGGTGCATGGGATGACCCTACAGTGAATTTGTGTTTTGCTTATTTGATTTGTTGCATAATTTATCTAATTTCTCCCACTTTGAACTAGAACTCTAATTTTAAAGAGGTGTTATTTGGTCCTTAAAGATTTGTAAAGAATGAGGAGGCTTCTCATTTCACCTATTATGCACCTCGGCATTTAGGCGTTACTAATATTAAAATTTTGATTGAAAAGATTATAGAGAAGGACTCCCTCCCGATCTCTTAAAATATTCTTAGAATTTTAGCTTAAAGAATTTGGGTAAGGATTCTCTCACGATCTCTTAAATTGTTTTTATAGTCAGCTAATTTGGGTAAAGACTCTCTCCCTGTTAGTAATATGCCCTAGATCATATCATTTAGTATGTATCTTGTGCATGTTTTATTAATAAAAGGCAATTTCACTTTTCCTTTTATATAATATATTTATGTGTAATAGAAAAGGTCCATTGATATTTTGTTAGAAATTCTATTCTTAAGATGTTAAGAATATGAGTGACAGTATTTCTAGCACAAAGTATCATAAATTGGTTCACAATCGATGATACTTCACAATAAGGACATGACTTATCCATAAAGATTGTAATCTTGTTTGTTCCCAAGTTATTTATATGAGATGTAAATAAGATAGAATGGTGAGTCTCATGCCATATAACAAACATGACAGACACTTATGCATGATAAGTAGGCCGAACCAGTGACACTTGTGACAATGACGTGGAATTTTACTCTTATCAATTCATTGTCATAAATCATATCCAGCAGACAGATATGACTGAGGATCCAAAGATACAGCAACTGGATGCAACACTTAATGATTCCCCTTCCCTGTTGCAGGCAATACGTCAGAGTCAAGAAGGTCTCAGTGAGAACGACAGGTATTGGATTGACATTCTATTTTTCCACTACACAAAACAATTCTGTGATGTTATGAGTTACAATTCCCAGAGGTCCGGGGAATAAAACCAACCCATAAATCCCTAGAGCTAGAGCTGTCAAAGCCTTGTCCCATATCTTACCCTGAATATGCTGGTCCAAATGCTTCTTAATGTAAATCTAAGGCCATCCATGTGAGTTTCCCTTAACTATTTCTTTTACTTTCGCTTCCTTCGCTGGGACTCCTATTATGTGTACAAATCGTTTCCATGTCTATCTATAATCAATGTAACACCCCTATTTGTATAGCCTGGTATATTTCACTGTTCCGGTGACCGGAGTCGGTCTGGACAATTAAGGGGATTAGAACCACACTTAAGACAACTAGATAAGCCATAAACACAAATAATTAGTAATTGTCAATTAGTTAAGTATAAATAAGAAAAACAGAACACAAGAAGTTAAACGAGCCCAGAGTCACAGCGATGGGTGACCTTCTCGGGAAGGACTGCGAAGTCGATTTAAACTCAAATTTCGAGCGGTAAAATGTGACGTCGCGGTCCTTAAGACTATTACAAACACAGTGGAAAAGAGAAAATCCAGTCAAATAATTAGGTCAGGGAGCCGAAAGAAATATTGAATTATTTGCAAACCGGCTTGAACCGGCGAGGGGCAATTTGGTCAATTGACCCCGAGAGCTGACTCCTGACCTAACTGTCAAATAAAATCCGAGAAAAGAAAATTTCGAAGTCGGGAATTAAATTAAAGAACTAATGGAAAAATAAATGAAAAAAAAAAGAAAAAGAAAAGTTGAAAAAGTAATGACATCATGTGGTGACATAAGCATGATGCAATAAATTTTTATTCTTAAAATTTGAAATTTTGGGATAATTTCTAACAATTAAAAGGCAAATTAAGAAAAGAAAAAAATTTGGTCTTCCTTCCTATCTTCAAGCCGTCCACTCTCTCTCTCCCATCTCTTTCATTTCCTTCATGAAACCTCCATTGAAGCCCACCTAAAGGTCTCTTAAACCATAAATTTTGCCATGAAATCCCTACATCCCTTAACTAAAACTTGTGTTTGGGCTTTGATAAGAAGATTGGGAGTAAATAAATCAAGCAAAGTTTGAAGAATTAGAGATATAAATTCTGCTCACTTAAGGTAAGCTAATCCAACCTTTCTTTTTAGTATACATGACGGATTTAGGGTAGAAATGGATGAGATTATATGAAGATATTGCAAAAAATTTCATGATTAGGAAGAGATGGAATTTCGGCCAGCATGTGTGGAGGTATGATTTGCATGGTTTAATTGAATTAGAGGGGAATATGAACATCAAGGAGTTGAATGATTATGGTTATATGCTTTGAATTAGCTAAATGCAATGAATTGATGAACTAGGGTTTTGGACACTTAGGGTTTAGGAGTTAAAAATGTGAGAAATTGTGAAATGATATGTTTGACCTAGTTTGAGGTGAGAAATGGTCATTTGTGACCAAATGAAGTGTGTTGCAAGTGTTGGAATTGAGTTAAAATTCGGATTGAATGTGGTCATGCTGTAGGCAGCAGGACCAAGGTCCCTTTGAGGGACCAAAACTGAAAATTTACAGGTCTAATTGGTATGAGACCAATTGAGAATGAAAATAGACACAAAATGACACAATTTTCATTTCAGAATCATGCCCAAAAAGTGACCAAAACCTAGTGAACAAATTGACCAAATCCGTAATTTCTCAATCTGACCTGTACAAAAATGACCAATGTTTGTTCATTTGGTCATAACTTAGGCTAGAAAGGTCTAAATGACCTAAAATTTTACCAGTGAACACTTGAGATATTGAACTAAAACTTTCATGAAGAACACAAACCCAAATTATGCCATTAACCAAGTTATTTTGCCACCCATAATTGGTAACCTAAAACTGCCAGAACTAGAATTTGCACAGAAATCTGGGTTAAGTCCAATCCGGCAGCAATGATTCAAATGGCTATAACTTGAGCTAAAAAACTCCAAATGGAGTGATTCAAAAAGGATAATAAAGTTAAGACAATAGGGAACATTTTCTATGAAGGAAGTTTTTCCAAATTCTAACAGAAAAATGACCAATGGAACAATGTAACTTAAGACACCAAAACTGAAAATTTGCAAATTTGCCTAAAAGACTTAGAATTTGAGTAAACAACCAAAACCAACAAATTTAGTGACCAAAATGTGGTATGTGGGTGAAGTTGGAATTCCCATACCTATTAACCCTTAGAAAGTCAACAAAATGACTTGAATAGTATAGTGAATAGTAACCCCAAAACACAAAATTTAAAGAACATCAAGTTTAGCACATTAGAGCTAGGTAAAAGTGAATTTAAATTTATTTTTGGATTTAGGCTAAGTTATGATACTGAAACACTGTGAAACTGTGTGTTTCAGTGGAAAAGAACACCGGGAAAGAACCCGAGGAATCGAGTCAAGGTCAAGAGGCGACTCGCTTAAGGTTTGTGCACAACGTATAATTTCTGTAAATTATCTTCTTCATATTGTTTTGAATAATTTGAAATATTGAATTGTCACACTATTATGAGAAAATATTTATTATGCTTTTCATTTAAATTGTTGAAAGTTATTTGTGTATATTTGAGATGGCATAAATGTTTAGTAAATTGTTAAGATAAGTTTTGAAACCACAGTGTCATGACCATATATTTGAACACCTCACTAACATGACTAGTGGGGGTAATCAGTTTGGAATTTTGATTCCTTCTCTAGCTGAAGTGTTGAGGTGTGTGCCAATAGAAGAAGAAATTGAATGGATAACAATATATTTGAGCTAGCTAGCCTTATGATGTGACTTCTCCTTAGCCTCTGGCTATTAAGATTATATTTGTTTCGAATGGCATGATATAACTGTGGGTTTTATGAAATTGGTTTTGATACTTCGAAATGAAATTGTTTAGATTAAAATCTCATGATTCATGTTTTGTATTTAATTCTCATGTTTAGTCCAATTTTTGAATAAATGTGATTTAAATTCTGCATAAAGATTATTTTAATGTGTTGTGCACCACTGAGTCCTAGTACTCAGCGATAGCTGTTATTGCTGTCGTAGATATAGAGACTAGAGGAGCAGTAGAATGAGCTACTGAGGATTGAGGAGCTACCTACTTTGAAGCTATCGAGTATAATTTATACCCTGACTGTAAAAATTTATTTTTGTCACACCCTACCCCTCTGTAAGGCATAACATGATCCCGTAGTATACTTAATGAATTACCAACTCCGTCTACTGATAACCCATTAAATACACTACAAGGGATTTTAAAAACTTTTCTTATTTCTTTTACAGTGGTGAGCACTATTTACAGGTGTTAAAGACTTTGGTGAACTGAAGTGAAATAACTAACTCATTTGGTTTATTTGGAATTTCTGTAAAAATTTTTGCAGAGTGCCATCTGTATTTTGGACAAAACAGTTTTTCATAAAACCTGTAAAAAGCACTTCAATAATTTTCCAAATCTCAACTCCAATACATTTCTCAACACAATAATTTATCAACTCAATTTCATAGAAATTTTTCAAAGTCTGAGATAAGAAAATATAATACAATTTTTACAAGTCGAATAACTCATAATTAATTTACAACTTCAAGGTACAATTTGAATTTACAACTGCTGAAAACCAAAAACAAAATGTACAGACAGTGTCATACATTACAGTACAAAATGCCAAATGTGGTATACTCACTATACCCAAAAATCTCTTGCTGGAGGTATATGCAGCCTAGTTCACGCCTGTCTGCTCTCTACTGCGACAAAGAATAAAGCTATTCTTTGAGACAATGTCTCGCAGTGCACAACATTAACCAAATACAATTTAAATCACAATTCATAAGTCATGTAAATAGTGGATACTTAAAATCATAGTTAAATTCAAGACAGTAATTGTCAACAAGAATTTAAACTCCATTTGTCAATATCACAATAATTATCATAAGTTAGATCATGTTTGAATTCAAAAGACAATATATGCCAATAAGAGTTTAAATTCAATTCACAATCTCACAATGCAAATCAATAAATTACACACAGCTTAATCATGATCCGTAGTTCAATTCGTCCCAAAAGCCGATGGCTAATGAGGTATTCAATTCGTCCCAAAAGTCGATGACTAATGAGGTATTCAATTCGTCCCAAAAGTCGATGACTAATGAGGAATAACATAGCTAAAATATGAGTACTCATCCAATTCGTCCTCAACAGGCACACACCTCAACACTTCAGCCAGAGAGGGAATTCAATTCGTCCCACTAGACAATCTAATGAGGAATACAATCAATATACATGATAGCTGTGGTTTCAAACCATTTCCAATGCTTTTAAATCAATAAGTATCCATCAATGTTATTCAAACAATTTCTCACAGTTTCAAATCATTTACAATGCTTTTCAAGCAATAAATATTCATTCAAATACATTTCCATAATTTAAAACAATAATATACAAATAGTCAATAGTTATTTCAATCGAAAATAATTCAAAAGAAATAGTTGTTGTGCACAAACCTCTGATATTTGTCTCCTGGTCCTGACTCAGTATTTCTTTCCCTTTTGCTGAGTCCTTGTTAACTGAGAAACACAATTTGAAGTGTTTCAGTGCTAAATTAATTTGCCTCTAACGATAATGTTCGATAAACAATTTACTGAATACCTTTATTTGCTTAATCCCCTAATATACCGACCCTCGATGTTTTCTAGGTAAATTAGGGTTTTAGGTTTGGTACGTTTTGCCAAACTCGTTTCCTTGTTTAGTGCATTTTAATGCAACTTGCTGGATTACGGGATACTAGTTTGACCTAGCCGGACGGCCTAGTTCCCTCGGTTTTCGGGTTTCGGTCAAAACTACAAACTTGTAGATCTATGTCTTATTGCACGCAGGGCAAAATTTTAGGTCAATCCGAGTTAAGTAGACCAAGTTATGGTCATTACACTATTACTAGTCAAATGGCATCAAATTAGGTCAATTTTAGGTCAATTTGGTCAACTTTGGTTCGGCCAGTTTTTGGACTCGAACTTGTGCAATCATTTTGACTTGCTAATGTTCATTTCTGGGTTTTGGTGTCTTCATAAGACTTGTAGATATGGGTCTTAACTATTCATGGTTAAAATTTCAGGTCAATTGGACCTGTTTTGAGTGAGTTATGGCCTAAACACTCACTGCTGCCCAATTGGTCATTTTTCAGGTCCTAATTGCACTTAATCCGAATTGGTCATTTTCTTAGGTCACCTTGCAAGCAGAATTTTGGTATGTTTTCTAAATGAAAGTTGGCACATTTTGTGCCTAGTTTCACCTCCAATTGGTCTCATACCAATTGAGGTTACACATTTAAACTTATTGGCTAAAATGTACACTGCCCTTGGTTACTTTGCTTAACACACATCAATCACACACATTTACCTTGCAATATGTTTACTTCCCTACCAAATCTGTTTTGGTACATTACCAAAACCACATCCCACTTTACATTACCCTCACTTTGGGTAGATTACAATTATCTTCAATACACCAATTAAAGTTCATATTTACAAAGTCTAAATACAATCACATACACACCTAAACATCACTAATTCTCACACACTTTACAAAATAATTTCATACACATATCCATCAATCCTTCTATGTCAACATTCTGCCAACACTTCCATGAATACATACATTTATTCAAGTGTCCCCAAGCTGCCGAAAATTGTCCTTCAACACCAAGTGTCATACAATTCATTAAATCCCATTCCAAGTGCAAAAATCACCTTACACATGTGAAGTAATTCACTAGGTTATTAAATCATCATGATCAACATCATTTCTCGTCAAATATATGCACAATTATTTCATCAAATGCATGACTCCATGGCTGTCCAAAATGAACACAACAATAACTCTTCAAACTCAAAAATTTTCTTCACAAATCCAACACCCATAACATGCACACAAAACTTAACAAAGCTATCTTAAAAATACTAACTTACCTTATGGTTGAAACTTGCCAAACCTTGATTAAACTTCTTAAAATTGGTATCAAACTCTTCCTTGTGATGAGTAGACAAAGTTTCATAAAGGAACCTAAGTGAATGGAGTTGAAATGGAGGGAGAGGTTGAAGCTCAAAGAAAACGGCAATGGAGTCTTCCTTTTCCTTCAATTCGGCATGGATGAGCAACTTAGAGAAAATGAGTTTTGCAGATTGTTTATTTGATGTACACCTGCCCCTTTGTGTTTATTTTATTCCTTAGTGGTCCACTCATTTAAATTATATCATAAAATAAGCTTAAATGTGTTATTTACACATTTTTCACCCCACTTTTGGCTATTTGTATTAGGTACCCCTCTTTTAATTTTTTATTTCATTTTCTAAGTGTAATATTATTTATTTTTAATGGACATTTAGGTCAAAAGACAATTCGGGGTGTCAAATGACCATAATGCCCCTGTTCGGGTTACGTTCCCGATTTTTCGATAACACCGGGTTTTGTCTGTTTTTCGATTTCTCACTTTTCTTTGTACTAATTATTTAATTTTTCTTTGATCTTTCTAATGATATTTATTCTTCAATAAGGTTCTATTTAAGTCCTAAAATGTTTTCCAGGGTTCCCGCATCAGGCTAGTCAACGGTCCACGCCGTGGCTTCCCAAAGGCCACCCATCGTTAGGTTTCTACTGCTTAACTTGATCACATTTCTTTGCTATTATTTTTCCTTTGTTTTTCTTGTATTTTCTTTTCTTGTATTTCATTATTTTATGTCTCCTCCCTCATATTGAAGTGTAGGTCTAGGCATCCTAGCTGTCCGAACAACACTGATCACCGGAACAGCAGAACGCACTATCGAACTTAGGGGGTGTTACAATTCTCCCCCCCTTAAATAAATTTCGTCTCAAAATTTACCTGGCATTAGTCTCTGAACAGCTGTGGTTGCTGTCTCCTCAAATCCTCTTCACGTTCCCAAGTAGCTTCCTGGCCTAAATGATGGTTCCAAAGCACTTTAACCAGGTGTATCTGTTTGTTCCTCAGCTGCTTCACCTCATATGCCAGAATTTTTATGGGTTCTTCCTCATATGAAAGGTCTGGATTTACTTTAATCTCTTCAACTGATAGTACATGAGATGGGTCTGATCTGTACCTCCTTAACATGGACACATGGAAGACACTGTGTATCCTTGCTAGCTCTGGAGGTAATGCCAATCGATATGCCAAAGGACCCACTCTTTCCAGAACTTCATATGGTCCGATGAAATGAGGACTCAGTTTCCCCTTTTTGCCAAATCTCATAATCCTCTTCCAAGGAGAAACTTTGAGGAATACCTTATCACCCACTGCATACTCAATATCTCTTCTTTTCATATCAATATAGGACTTTTGACGGTCTGATGCAGCCTTGAGTCTATCTCTAATCAATCTGATCTTTTCCTCTGTCTGCTGAACAATTTCTGGCCCAATCATCTTCCTTTGACCTACCTCATCCCAACATAGAGGAGTTCTGCACTTCCTGCCATACAATGATTCATATGGAGGCATCCCAATGCTTGATTGGTAGCTGTTGTTATAAGCAAACTCAATCAAAGGCAAGTGTGTATCCCAACTACCTTCAAATTCAATCACACAAGCCCGTAGCATATCCTCCAATGTCTGAATAACCCTCTCGATCGCCATCCGTCTGCATGGGTGGAATCTTTGTCTTGAAGTTCAATCTTGTTCCTAGGGCTCTCTGAAGACTACCCCAGAATCTAGAAGTGAACCTAGGATCTCTGTCAGACACAATTGATACTGCACTCCATGCGTTTTACAATCTCATATATGTACAATCCGCCAATCTTTCCGTGCTATAGTCCATCCGAATCGGCAAAAAGTGAGCAGACTTGGTCAATCACAACTATAACCCATACCGCATCATGACTACTCGTGTCCTTGGAAGTCCTGTAACAAAATCCATAGTTATTCGCTCCCATTTCCACTGCATCGATAAAGGATGTAACAAACCACTGAACTTGATGTTCGCCTTTACTTGCTGACAAGTTAGGCATTTGGAAACAAATTCAGCTATATCTCTTTTCATGCCCATCCACCAGTAATGCTCTTTCAGCCCTCTGTACATTTTAGTTCCACCAGGGTGCATAGCAAATGGAGACTCATGTGCTTCCTTCATAATGATCTGTCTCAATTCCACATCACTAGGAACGCACATTCAGCCCTGATGTAGCAATAAACCATCATCTCTCACAGAGAATTCAGGTTTCTTGCCCTGTTGGACTTCTTTCAGTAACTTCTGATACTTTTCATCACTCTGAGCAGCCATTTTGATCTGATCAATCAACACTGGCTGTATATGACAAGCAACTACTGTCTGTCCCTCATCATCAATCTCTAAACTGGCATGCTGTGCTTTCAATTCACATACCATGGACATAGGAGAAACTCTGAGATTTGCCATAGTCTTGCGACTTAAGGCGTCAGCCACTACATTTGCTTTTCCTGGCTGATAGTCTATTAAGCAATCATAATCTTTGATGAGTTCTAACCATCTCCTCTGCCTCAAATTCAATTCCTTCTGAGTACCTAAGTACTTCAAGCTCTTGTGATCTGTGAAAATGTAGCATTTCTCTCCATACAGATAGTGTCTCCAGATCTTCAGAGCAAAAACAATAGCTGCTAACTCCAAGTCATGTGTTGGGTAATTCCTCTCATGCGGTTTCAGCTGGCGTGATACATAAGCAATGACATTCCGATCTTGCATCAGTACACAGCCTAACCCATTGTGAGAAGCATCACTATAAACTGTGTATTCTTTACCCGAAGTAGGTAAAGTGAGGACTGGAGCTTCAGTCAAACACCTCTTCAACTCATCAAAACTCTGCTGACATTTATCTGTCCACTGAAATTTTACATCTTTCCGAAGCAGTTTGGTCAGTGGAGAAGATAACATATAAAACCCCTTCACAAACCGATGGTAATATCCAGCTAGACCCAGGGCGGCTTCCAATTAAGGATAGCTTCTACCTTGCTGGAGTCTACCTTGATCCCTTCAGCTGACACAACATGTCCCAAAAAGGAGATTTCTTTCAGCCAAAATTCACATTTCGACAATTTGGCGTATAGTTGTTTCTCCCTTAAAGTCTGCAGTACAATCCGCAGATGTCTGTCATGCTCCTCTGCATTCCTTGAATATATCAAAATGTCATCAATAAACACCACCACAAATTGATCAAGATATGGTCTGAAGATAGTGTTCATCAAATCCATAAAAGCAGCTGGAGCATTTGTTAACCCGAATGGCATTACTAGAAACTCATAGTGGCCATATCGAGTTCTGAAAGCAGTTTTTGGAATACTCTGCTCTTGCACCTTCAACTGATAATAACCAGATCGCAGATCAATTTTGGAGAATACAAATGCATTCTTCAATCGATCGAATGGATCATCAATGCGAGGCAATGGATATCTGTTCTTTATTGTCACCTTATTCAACTGTCGGTAGTCAATGCATAAACGGAGAGTACCATCCTTCTTCTTAACAAACAACACTGGTGCTCCCCAAGGTGACACACTAGGGCGGATGAAGCCCTTTTCAAGTAGTTCTTGCAATTGTATCTTCAACTCCTTCAACTCTGCTGGTGCCATTCTATATGGCGTTATGGAAATTGGATCCACACCAGGCATAACATTAATTTCAAACTGCACTTCTCTTTCCGGAGGTAATCCTGGCAATTCATCAGGAAACACATCTGGAAAGTCATGTACTGTAGGGATGTCCTTCAACGCTGGACTCCCCACTTGGGTGTCTATCACATGTGCCAAGTAGGCTTCACACCCCTTTCTAATCATTTTTCTAGTTAGTGCAGCCGAAATGAGGTTTGATGGCAATAATTGCCTCTCCCCATGTATTACCACATCACTATACTGAGGAAGGCCAAAAGTGATTGTCTTCAGCCTACAGTCAATAATGGCATGATGCCTAGCTAACCAATCCATGCCCAAGATGATATCATAATCTCTGAAGGGCATTTCAATGAAATCATACAGGAAAGTGTGTCCTTGGATCACCAAAGGACAATCTCTATACATTCTATTAACCCTGACCTCCTTTCCTAACGGACTCGTTACTAGCACCTCAAAGTCCATTTTTGTACATGGAACAACAATGCAATCAATGATGCTAGCACTCACATAAGAATGGGTATAACCCGGATCAAATAACACAAACACATTCTGGTTAAAAGTTGAGAAGGTACCAGCCACAACATCAGATGTCTCTGCCTCTTCCCTCTGTCTCATGGCATAGACTCTGACTGGAGCACTATCTTGCTCTGATTGTTTTACTGTGCCTTGGCTGCCTGCTGGGTTACCTCTACCCCTGCCTCTACCTCTGCTAGGTGGTTGTGAGCTTCTGGTGACAGGGCTCTGAACTGACCCTTCTACAGTAGTAGGAGGTGGTCCAACTCTGCGACTACTGGTGTAGTCCTTGGCAAAGTGTCCGGTGCCTCCACAGTTATAACAGGCTCCAATAGCCTTATAGCATATCCCACCATGATTTTTTCCACAAGTTTCACATTGGCGGGAAGGATAGGAACCTCTGGTACTTTGCTGACCAGATAGGGGAGGTCTCTGTCTTGAATATCTTCCCCTACCAGATTTCTTGCCACCTCTGCCATGTCCCCCATAGTTTTTCCTCTTCCCAGTATGACCACTGGAACTCTGTTCTACTGACTTTCCCTCTTTCTCTGTCTTCTCTGATCTCTTTTTCTAGAGCGCCTCAAACTCAACTCTTTCCAACTCTAGGGCTTGAGAAACAAGTTCAGAGAAGTTAGTGTGTTTGAAGCCGATCACTTGTACTCTGATATTGGGCTTCAAGCCAGTTTCAAACCTCTTGCATCTCTCCTTGCTGGTAGAGAGTAGACTCACTGCATAATGGCTAAGGCGGGAAAATTCTCTTTCATACTCACCACCGATCTGCTCTGCTTGATTTAGGAACTCTTGCACTTCCGTCCACATAAGCATCGTGACATATTTCTCTGAATTCCCGAGGAAGTCATTCCATGTTAGCACCGCAGTTCTACTGCATCGTGGGGAATGGTTTTCCACCACCATAAGCATCCCCTGTAGTAAGGACACCGAGTATTCAAATCTAAGCTCTTCAGACAATGTACCTTCTTGAACACCCTATCCATCCTCTCTAACCATTGTTCAGCTTCTAGAGGATCTACTGTCCCCTTAAACTCTGTAGCCCCATACTTCATCAATTTGTCATACTACCTCGTAGGAGACTGTGGTTGTACCACTGGTGTCTGTATTGGGACTTGAGTAGGCGCATTACCAGCCATTTGTTGGAACATTGCAGCCATCTGCTGAGCGAATCGAGCAGAAATCTGCAGATCGCAGGGCCGGTGTCTTTGAACCACTAACATTTTGTAGGCCTGGGGCATCCCCTTGCACCTTAGCCTCAATAGATTGATCGACTGAACGATCACCCTCTTCCATATTCAATGTGAGGATTTAAGATCTCCTGAACAAATAACACAAGGAGATTTCCTCCTGTTAGTGCATATTTATAATGTAATGTACTGTATGTATCAAACAATGATATTGAGCAGTTGTACTATGAAGAAAGAATATTCGAATAACAGGTGAAAACAGAATTTAAAAACTTTGCTCTGATACCACTAAAACATGTCACACCCTACCCCTCTGTAAGGCATAACATGATCCCGTAGTATACTTAATGAATTACCAACTCCGTCTACTGATAACCCATTAAATACACTACATGTGACACCCCTTACCCGACTACAGTGTAGCCGAGCAAGCAATGCCACTCAGTGTGCTGGAGCAATCTATTTTATCTTAATTAATTTTTATCATAATTTTGAATATAACTTGTGAAATATATTTCATTTTAAGCCATTTATCGAAATTATTATTTTTTTGAGGTTCCGAAAATTTTAAAGAAAATTCGGCAGAATACCGGCTAAAAATGGAGAAAACCGTTCTTCGGAACCTGTGAAAAACACTTCCTATATTCATATTCAATCATCTCAATTCCATTTATCAAAATCTCAACATTTTTCAACCATTCATTTCTCAATCATTCATCACATGTGATAATCATATATAAATTACAGATAAACATTCACTTTTCCATTTATAAACACAATTCTCATTATTTACATGAACATCAAATTACATTTCATAAGTTCATTTACACATGAGAAAATAAAATCAATTACAAAATACCAAAATGACACCTAGTGTCCTACCAATGCATCAGACGGTGAGGTGACATGCATACACTATGCGTAATCGTGAACGGCCTTTACCCAACTGTGGTCTATCGGGCCCTCTGTCCAAATCTTCGATTTACGCATTGCAAAAGTGACGCGCTAAGCATAAAGCTTAGTGGTGCCAATAATACAAGAAAATATAATATGCAAATAAAAATCATAATTTCTTAGCCATTGTGTTCATAAGAACTGAATAATTACCAACTTAATGTTTAGTCGAGAGCTAATTACGTTTTATGATATTAACTTCTTCATGCATTTTGTTAATTACTTTCTTCATGATCTTGAGTTTCTTTGTATTCTATCATAATCATTCCTGATATTTAATTTTCATATTTTCTTTAACAATCAGTTCAATTACACTTATACTTTTCCATGCCCAAGTAACCTATACTGAACGACTGGACTAGATAACGGGTCATTGGCACTGGACACCGCGGTGTCTCGGGCCGTCATACCATGGGACGCAGAACGTCAACCACGTATGCAGTCAGTATGGCTAAAAGCCATGATATCACATAATCGGGCATAAAAGCCATGAATACGGGCATAAAGCCATGAATACAGGCATAAAGCCTTTCGCAGTACTGCTAAAACAATACCCTATTGGCATGCCAAACTATCCAAACCAATCACATTAGTTCTACTAGGGCATTTTTCATTTTTAAGTTTCACAATTTTTGAATTTCAAGTTTTCATGTCACTATTCATTTCATTAGTCAACTAAAATGTTGACTTTTGCATAAACAATAGGTACATTGGTTTTAATACTCCCAACATACCACATTTTGTATTCAAAACTTGTTAGTTTTGGTCACTTTCTCAAAGCTTAGGTCATTTTGGCAAAATTGCCAATTTTTGGTTTTGGTGTCACTATTCACCTCATTGGTCAATAAAAATGTTGACTTTTGGATAGAAAATAGGTGTATTGGTTTTAACACCCCAAACATACCACATTTTGTATTTAAAACTTGTTGGTATTGGTTGCCAATACCATTTCTAAGCTTAATGCTAATTGAACAAAATTTTCAGATTTGGTGCTTCATCTTTATTGTTCCATTTGATATTTCTACAGTGGGAATTTGAGGAAATGGTAAACATGAAAGTTGTTCCTTATTTTGTCTAGTTGAATTTCTTTCTTAGAATCACTCCATTTGGAGTTTTGTAGCTCAAGTTATGGCCAAATAAGTTTACTGTTCACATGTACTGTTCATGCTGAAATTTTGGGTTTTGACAGATTTTGGTCCAACTTTGGTCAGTAATTTGACCAAGTTAAGTTCATAATTTGGTCTAACTTTCTTCATATGACATGTTCTACCATACCTTAGGTTTCCATCGGTTCAAGAATCGCCTAAATCCGAGTTTTCTAGAGGGAGTTATAGTCATCCAAACATTACTGTTCAAATGTAAATCTGCAGAGTTGCAGGTTTGATAACTTAACTTTGCCCAATCATTTGAATGGGTTAATGGCATTATTTGGGGTAGGTTTCTTCATGAAAGTTGTTTTTCTATATCTTATCTTGTTGCTGTAAAACTTTCAGATCAATTAACCAAATCTACAGTGAGTTATGGCCAAATGAACAGTTACTGTTCATTTGGTCAATTCTGCAGGGGCTGTTGCAGGGTGTCCGGATTGGGGGCAAGTTTTGGTCCTTTTGCTTTGGTCTTTTGGGCATGGTTTCTTCAGCAAAAATGTGCCATCATAAGACTAGTTTCATGTCCAATTGGCCAAACACCAATTGGACCAATGCAGCCCAAGTTATGGCAGTGCAAGTGGACTGAATTTTTAGTCCCTCTGCTGCTGTCCTAGGGCAGCCTACAACTTCACTTTGCAATCCTATTTTTCAGTCCATAATATGGTCAACTTGCCTAAAATGGTCACTAATTGACCATTAAAATGTGCTCTAACAATTTCATAAGCCAAATCAATTTTCACTCCACCAAAAGCCTAGCTTCACCTTATGTTTTCTACAAGATGCCTTAGTTAGCATACCAATTTATTATCCTTGTGTATATGTATCTTAAACATCATTTCTAATCCACTCTAAGTCCAACAAAACCCTCATTTCTATTCCTTCAATATGGCTGCTGAAATTCATGGCATTCATACACATGGGTTTGGTTCATTTATTCCACAATTTCTTACCTATTACACATCTCTAACATGGAATTAATGTGTTTTAAATACATATGTGCACTAACCTTGAATGGAGCCACTTCTAAGACTTCAAAACTTCACTTTCTTCCTTTCTTTTTTCTGTCCAAAGCTTGCTCTAGGTGTGAGGACCAAGTTTTATGAAGGCATATAGGGGTTTTATGGTGTAATTGGCTAGGTTTTGGAGCTTGGGTGAGTGCATCAATGGAGGGAGATGGGGAGAAGTCACGTTTTGGTGAAGAAGAAGAAGAATGGCTGCTGTAATTTTTGGTTATTTGGTCTTCATTTAGTCTCTTTATTAGTTAGTCAAATGATGGCTTAATTGTGATTGGTCATAATTTATAAATGACATCATCAAGATGTCATAAATGAGCTTTTCTTTGATTTTTCTTTTCTTTTCTTCACTACTCAATTTCAATTTAATTTCTAGTAATGTTTATTCATATTTTATGTCATATTAATTATTTACTTAACTGGACAAGTCGGCCAAAAATCACCTCTGAAGGCGAAATGACCAAAATGCCCTCCGTTTGGCTTAACTGGTCAAAATTGTCTGTACCGATTGAAAAAATTTTCTAAATATTTTCTTGGCATTCTAATGCCATAGGAACCTCAATGACCCTTCTCTGGAGTCTCAAAAATTATTTTATAATTTTTCCCCCGGGTCTAGGGCTCCTCGTTGCGAGAACCGCAACTTCCCTCTGGTTACCCATCGCTTGGGCACCGGCTCATTTGACTTGGTTGTATTTTATTTCTAAAATTTTTCCTAAATTTTTCTTATTAATATTTGAGTTAATTATGGTTCTTTACCTTAGTTTAAATATTTTTTCCGGACGTTCTAGCTGTTCGGACCGACACTGGTCACCGGAATAGTAGACTGTGCGAAATTGCTACAGTGAGGGTGTTACACTACAAGGGATTTTAAAAACTTTTCTTACTTCTTTTACAGTAGTGAGCACTATTTACAGGTGTTAAAGACTTTGGTGAACTGAAGTGAAATAACTAACTCATTTGGTTTATTTGGAATTTCTGTAAAAATTTTGGCAGAGTGCCATCTGTATTTTGGACAAAACAGTTTTTCAGAAAACCTGTAAAAAGCACTTCAATAATTTTCCAAATCTCAACTCCAATACATTTCTCAACACAACAATTTATCAACTCAATTTCATAGAAATTTTTCAAAGTCTGAGATAAGGAAATATAATACAATTTTTACAAGTCGAATAACTCATAATTAATTTACAACTTCAAGGTACAATTTGAATTTACAACTGCTGAAAACCAAAAACAAAATGTACATACAGTGTCATACATTACAGTACAAAATGCCAAATGTGGTATACTCACTATACCCAAAAATCTCTTGCTGGAGGTATATGCAGCCTAGTCCATCACTCTGTCTCTCTCTACTGCGACAATAATAAAGCTATCATTTGAGACAATGTCTCAGTGGTGCACAACATTAACCAAATACAATTTAAATCACAATTCATAAGTCATGTAAATAGTGGATACTTAAAATCATAGTTAAATTTAAGACAGTAATTGTCAACAAGAATTTAAACTCCATTTGTCAATATCACAATAATTATCATAAGTTAGATCATGTCTGAATTCAAAAGACAATATATGCCAATAAGAGTTTAAATTCAATTCACAATCTCACAACGCAAATCAATAAATTACACACAGCTTAATCATGATCCATAGTTCAATTCATCCCAAAAGCCGATGGCTAATGAGGTATTCAATTCATCCCAAAAGTCGATGACTAATGAGGAATAACATAGCTAGCTAGCAAAAATATGAGTACTCATCCAATTCGTCCTCAACAGGCACACACCTCAACACTTCAGCCAGAGAGGGAATTCAATTCGTCCCACTAGACAAGCTAATGAGGAATACAATCAATATACATGATAGCTGTGGTTTCAAACCATTTCCAATGCTTTTAAATCAATAAGTATCCATCAATGTCATTCAAACAATTTCTCACAGTTTCAAATCATTTACAATGCTTTTCAAGCAATAAATATTCATTCAAATACATTTTCACAATTTAAAACAATAATATACAAATAGTCAATAGTTATTTCAATCGAAAATAATTCAAAAGAAATAGTTGTTGTGCACAAATCTCTGATATTTGTCTCCTGGTCCTGACTCAGTATTTCTTTCCCTTTTGTTGAGTCCTTGTTAACTGAGAAACACAATTTGAAGTGTTTCAGTGCTAAATTAATTTGCCTCTAACGATAATGTTCGATAAACAATTCACTGAATACATTTATTTGCTTAATCACCTAATATACCGACCCTCGATGTTTTCTAGGTAAATTAGGTTTTAGTGTCATTAATATGTCATATTCGATAGGGTTTTAGGTTTGGTACGTTTTGCCAAACTCGTTTCCTTGTTTAGTGCATTTTAATGCAACTTGCTGGATTCCGGGATACTAGTTTGACCTAGCCGGACGGCCTAGTTCCCTCAGTTTTCGGGTTTCAGTCAAAACTACAAACTTGTAGATCTATGTCTTATTGCATGCAGGGTAAAATTTCAGGTCAATCCCAGTTAATTAGACCAAGTTATGGTCATTAGACTATTGCTGGTCAAATGGCATTAAATTAGGTCAATTTTAGGTCAATTTGGTCAACTTTGGTTCGGACAGTTTTTGGACTCGAACTTGTGCAAGCTTTTTGACTTGCTTATGGTCATTTTTGGGTTTTGGTGTCTTCATAAGACTTGTAGGTATGGGTCTTAACTATTCATGGTTAAAATTGCAGGTCAATTGGACCTTTTTTGAGTGAGTTATGGCCTAAACACTCACTGCTGCCCAATTGGTCATTTTTCAGGCCCTAATTGCACCTAATCCGAATTGGTCATTTTCTTATGTCACCTTGCAAGCAGAATTTTGGTATGTTTTCTCAATCAAAGTTGGCACATTTTGTGCCTAGTTTCACCTCCAATTGGTCTCATACCAATTGAGGTTACACATTTAAACTTATTGGCTAAAATGTACACTGCCCTTGGTTATTTTGCTTAACACACATCAATCACACACATTTACCTTGCAATATGTTTACTTCCCTACCAAATCTGTTTTGGTACATTACCAAAACCACATCCCACTTTACATTATCCTCACTTTGGGCAGATTACAATTATCTTCAATAAACCAATTAAAGTTCATATTTACAAAGTCTAAATACAATCACATACACACCTAAACATCACTAATTCTCACATACACTTTACAAAATAATTTCATACACATATCCATCAATCCTTCTATGTCAACATTATGCCAACACTTCCATGAATACATACATTTATTCAAGTGTCCCCAAGCTGCCGAAAATTGTCCTTCAACACCAAGTGTCCTACAATTCATTAAATCCCATTCCAAGTGCAAAAATCACCTTATACATGTGAAGTAATTCACTAGGTTATTAAATCATCATGATCAACATCATTTCTCATCAAATATATGCACAATTATTTCATCAAATGCATGACTCCATGGCTGTCAAAAATGAACGCAACAATAACTCTTCAAACTCAAAAATTTTCTTCACAAATCCAACACCCATAACATGCACACAAAACTTAACAAAGCTATCTTCAAAATATTAACTTACCTTATGGTTGAAACTTTCCAAACCTTGATTAAACTTCTTAAAATTGGTATCAAACTCTTCCTTGTGATGAGTAGACAAAGTTTCATGAAGGAACCTAAGTGAATGGAGTTGAAATGGAGGGAGAGGTTGAAGCTCAAAGAAAACGGCAATGGAGTCTTCCTTTTCCTTCAATTCGGCATGGATGAGCAACTTAGAGAAAATGAGTTTTGCAGATTGTTTATTTGATGTACACCTGCCCCTTTGTGTTTATTTTATTCCTTAGTGGTCCACTCATTTAAATTATATCATAAAATAAGCTTAAATGTGTTATTTACACATTTTTCACCCCACTTTTGGCTATTTGTATTAGGTACCCCTCTTTTAATTTTTCATTTCATTTTCTAAGTGTAATATTATTTATTTTTAATGGACATTTAGGTCAAAAGACAATTCGGGGTGTCAAATGACCATAATGCCCCTGTTCGGGTTACGTTCCCGATTTTTCGATAACACCGGGTTTTGTCTGTTTTTCGATTTCTCACTTTTCTTTGTACTAATTATTTAATTTTACTTTGATCTTTCTAATGATATTTATTCTTCAATAAGGTTCTATTTAAGTCCTAAAATGTTTTCCAGGGTTCCCGCAAAGTGTATTAGTCAACGGTCCCACGCCGTGGCTTCCCAAAGGTCACCCATCGTCGAGTTTCCTACTGCTTAACTTGATCACATTTCTTTGCTATTATTTTTCCTTTTTTTTTCTTGTATTTTCTTTTCTTGTATTTCATTATTTTATGTCTCCTTCCTCATATTGAAGTGTAGTTGTAACACCCTCCCCGTAGCAACTCCGTACAGTCTACTGTTCCGGTGACCGGTGTCGGTCCGGACAGTTAGAACGTCCGGAAAAATATTTCAACTAAAGTGAGGGACCATAATTAACTCAAATATTAATAAGAAAAATTTAGTAAAAATTTTAGAAATAAAATACAACCAAGTCAAACGAGCCGGTGCCCAAGCGAGGGGTAACTCAGAGGGAAGTTGCGGTTCTCGCAACGAGGAGCCCTAGACCCGGAAAAAATTTCATAAAATAATTTTTGGGACTCCAGAGAAGGGTCATTGAGGTTCCTATGGCATTAGAATACCAAGAAAATATTTAGAAAAATTTTTCAATCGGTACAGCCAATTTTGACCCGTTAAGCCAAACGGAGGGCATTTTGGTCATTTCGCCTTCAGAGGTGATTTTTGGCCGACTTGTCCAGTTAAGTAAATAATTATTATGATATAAAATGTGAATAAATATTACTAAAAAAATTGAATTGAAAATGAGTAGAAAAGAAAAGAAAAAAAATGAATTAAATGGGAATTTATGACATCACATGATGTCATTAGTGTACCTTCACCCAATTATATGGTGACACATGGCTATAACCCATTTAAAATCAATAAAATGGGCAGAAAATGAGAGAAAGATGCAGCTTTCTTCTTCTTCCCAATTTCCATACGTGAACCTTTCTTCCTCCATTAAAATTCATTTCATTTTCTCTCTTCCAAACCTTGAATTCTCACCACTAAACCTTAAATTCTCTTCATTAAAAACTTGTCCACTCATCTTGGGAAGGTGTTTGGCAGCCTAGAAAGTGAAGGAAAGGGAAGTTTAAGCTTGGAAAATTTTGCCCTACAAGAGGTTAGTGCTTACTTATGCTAATATTCCTTTACTTCCATGTTAAGGACTTGAATTTAGTATGAAATTGTAAGTTAAATGGACTAAAACTCATGTGTATGTGTACCATAAATTTTGGCAGCCCTAAGGAAGGAACAATGATGGAGTATTTTTGATGGTTTTAATGGACTTAAAATGAATTAGAAATTATGTTTAAGGTGCATATACACATATGTGATGAATGAAAGTGTGTATCTAAGGTGTATGTGTGAATCATAATAGGAAACTAGGGTTTGGGAGTGAAAATGTGGACTTGGCTTATGAAATTGTTAAAGGACATTTTAATGGTCAATTAGTGACCATTTGAGGAGATTTGACCATAATATGGATTGAAAAATAGCATGGTAAAAGGGAATGACTATGCTGCCTAGGGACAGCAGCAATGGACTGAGATTTCAGTCCAATTACACAGCCATAACATTGGTTGTGTTAGTCCAATTGGTGTTTGGTCAATTGGACATGAAACTAGGCTTATAATGGCACATTTTTTCTGAAGAAACCATGCCCAAAAGACCAAAGCAAGAGGACCAAAACTTGGCCCCAATCCGGACACCCTGCAACAGCCCCTGCAGAAATGACCAAATGAACAGTAAGTTCATTTGGCCATAACTCACTGTAGATTTGGTCAATTGACCTGAAATTTTTACAGCAATAAGTTAAGACATAGACAAACAACTTTCATGAAGAAACCTACCCCAAATTATGACCAGAACCTAATCAAATCATTGAGCAAAGTGAAGTTTACTGTACTGAGATTTCTAGAATTTTCATTTGAGCGGCAATGTTTAGAGGACTATAACTCTCTCTAGAAAACTCGGATTTAGGCGATTCTTGAACCGATGGCAACCTAAGGCATAGTAGAACATTTCATATGAAGAAAGTTAGACCAAATTAGGAACTTAACTTGATCAAATTACTGACCAAAGTTGGATCAAAATCGCGGAACCCATGGTAGCAAAGATGAATGCACGTAAACAGTAAACTTATTTTGGCCATAACTTGAGCTAAAAAACTCCAAATGGAGTGATTCAAAAAAAGAAATTCAACTAGACAAAATAAGGAACATTTTCTATGAAGGAAGTTTTGTCAAATTCCAACAGTAGATCGACCAATAGAACAGTGCAACTTCGGAGTACCAAAACCGAAAATTGGCAATTTTGCCAAAATGACCTAAGCCTTGAGAAGTGACCAAAACCAACAAGTTTTAAATGTAAAATGTGGTACATTGGGAGTGTTAAAACCAATGCACCTATGATCTATGCAAAAGTCAACTTTTTGTTGACTATTGAAGTGAATAATGACATAAAAACTTGAAATTCAAAAATTGAAGAATTCAAAAGTATCAAATGCCCTAGTAGGCCTAATGTGATTGGTTTGGATAGGTTGGCATGCCAATAGGGTTACGATAGCGATGTGCGTATGATGTATGGCTTCATTGCCATTCTCAGGATGTGATAGCCTATGGCTATACTGATTATGATGTTTTACTTGGCTTTATGCCTTATTGCTTATATGGCTTATTAGCCATTCTGTTTGCACACCGGGAGACACATTGTGACCGATGGTGTGACGGCCCAAGGTACCTGGTACCCAGTGCTAGTTTACCCGTTTATCCAGTCCGGTCAATTTGTATAGGTTACTTGGGCATGGAAAAGTATAACTGTAATTGAACTGATTGTTAAAGAAAATACGAAAATTAAATATCAGAAATGATTACGATAGAATACAAAGAAACTCAAGATCATGAAGAAAATAAATAAACAAAATGCATGAAGAAGTTAATATCATAAAACGTAATTAGGCCTAGACTAAACATTAAGTTGGTAATTATTCAGTTCTTGTGAACACAATGGCTAAGAAATTATGATTTTTATTTGCATATTATTTCTTTCTATTTTATTATTTGCACCACTAAGCTTTATGCTTAGCGCGTCGCTTTTGCAACGCGTAGGTACTGAAGATACTGATCGAGAGCCAGTAGACCACAAATTGGGTAAGTCCATCCTGCAGTTCTGCATAGTGTCTGTGTCACCTCACTGTCTGCAGAGCATTGGTAGGACACTAGATGTCATTTTGGTATTTTGTAATTGATTTTATTTTCTCATATGTATTTGAAACTTATGTAATGTATTTTGATATTTATGTAAAAAAAAAATAAATGAAAAGTGTGGTTGTAAATGGAAAAGTGAATGTTTATCTATGATATATGCATGGTATCATATGAGATGGATGAATGATTGAGAAATGAAAAGGTTGTTGAGAACTGAAATTGAGAAATATTGATGAGATTTTGATATTGGAGTTTGGAAATGATTGAATGTGAATATTGGAAGTGTTTTTCACAGGTTCCGAAGAACGGTTTTCTCCATTTTTAGCCAGACTCACGGATTTTCTTTAAAATTTTCGGAACCTCAAATAAATTACAATTTCAATAAATGAATTATATTTCACAAATTATTTTAAAAACTAAGATAAAAATGAATTAAGATAAAATAGAGTGCTCCAATGCAGTAGCATAACTGCGGGCTGCTTTGTAGTCGGGTAAGGGGTGTCACAGTAGTTCTAGGCATCCTAGCTGTCCAGACAACACTGGTCACCGGAACAGCAGAACGCACTACCGAACTTAGGGGTGTTACAATTTTGATGTATGTAATGTATGTAAAGGTATCGACATGTAAAACTTGTCTTGAGCAGTTTGTATAAAGTTTGTGTAAAGTTTGTAATAAATTTGAGTTTGAATTTCTCTTAATATAAATTTTTGTAATGATATATATAAATTGTTTTATCTTTAATGAAATATGAATGGAAGTATTTTGCTTTAAATTGAATGAAATTGATTAATGGTATTTTGATGAATGTTGAAAATTGAAAATTATGGATTTGCATTTTTGGAAGTTGATAAATGATTGGAAGTGTTTTTTTTTTTTTAGGTATTTGAAGAACTGTTTTCTCAAAATACAGACGGTACTTTGTCGAAATTTTTATAAAATTTGAGGAAAAATAAAATGGGCTAAAAATTTTAATTGGTTTTCAACTTTAATTAAATGTTTTAATACCTATTAGAAAATGCTCACCACTTATAAAAAGCAAGAAAATTGTTTTAAAATCCCTTGTAGGGTACTTATTGAGTTATCTATAGGTGAAGTTCTGTAGTTCATTAGGTATTCTACGGGATCATGTTATGCCTTACAGAGGGGTAAGGTGTGACATCTTTTAGTGGTATCAGAGCTTGGTTTTTGAAGTATGTTTTAACTTGAGAATTTGTGTCTTTCCTTGTTAAGTACAACTGCTCATTGTCCATATTTGTTACATACAGTGCATTACATCATAAATATGAACTAACGGAGGGAAATCTCCTTGTGTTATTTGTTCAGGAAATACCCTTATTTCAAACTGAAATGGAAGAAGGGGATCGCTCAGTTGAGCAATCTGTTAAAGCTGAGGCACAATGGGAAGCCCAGCTCTACAGAATGTCAGTGGATCAGTAGCACCAGCCCCAGAAATGCCGCAGTTTCCTGTACAATTTGCACAACAGATGGTTGCGATGTCTCAACAAATGGCTGGGGCTATGCCTGTTCAAGCTCCACCCCAAAGACCTGTGGTACAACCACTGCTTCCAGCCAGACAGTATGATAAGTTATTGAGCATGAGGCTACATAATTTAAGGGTACAGTGGACCCTTTAGAGGTAGAGCAATGGCTTAAAAGGATAGATAGAGTATTTAAGAAGCTGCACTGCCAAGATGAACTGAAGTTTGAATATTCTGTGTCACTACTTCAAGGGGATGCGTATGATTGGTGGAAGACCATCCCCATAAATTGAACCAAAGAAGATCTTGACTGGGATGACTTCATCACGCATCTGCATAAAATACATCCCAGACACATATGTGGATCAAAAGTTACAAGAATTTCTGAGCCTGAACAAGGGAACAGATTAGTGGTAGAGTATGAGAGGGAGTTCTCCCACTTAAGCCACTATGCTGGGAATCTCCTTTGTACCAACAAAGAAAGGTGCAAGAGATTTTAGATGGGTTTGAAGCCCAGTTTGAGGATGCATGTAACAGCCCGATCCTTCTCCTTCTTCCTTTCTTTCTTTCTTTTCCTTTTCTCTCTCTTTCTCTCTTATTCCAGCCCGTATGAAGAAGGAAACTGCTGGTTTCCTTTATTTTTTTTATCTCATTTTAAGTCATTTTTATCTCTTTTTATTGGTTTGTCAAATGGTGATTGGAGGGGGCTTTCAAATGACATCATCATATATCATAATTAAGCATTTTCCATCATTTTCTTTTCTTCTTTTCTCTACTCATTTTCAATTCAATTTTTAGCAATATTTATTCATATTTTAGATCATTATAATTATTTACTTAACTGGACAAGTCGGCCAAAAATCACCTCTGAAGGCGAAATGACCAAAATGCCCTCCGTTTGGCTTAACGGGTCAAAATCGTCTGTACCGATTGAAAAATTTTTCTAAATATTTTCTTGGCATTCTAATGCCATAGGAACCTCAATGACCCTTCTCTGGAGTCCCAAAAACTATTTTATGAATTTTTTTCCCGGGTCTAGGGCTCCTCGTTGCGAGAACCGCAACTTCCCTCTGGGTTACCCTTCGCTTGGGCACCGGCTCATTTGACTTGGTTGTATTTTATTTCTAAAATTTTTCCTAAATTTTTCTTATTAATATTTGAGTTAATTATGGTTCCTGACTTTAGTTTAAATATTTTTTCGGACGTTCTAGCTGTTCGGACCGACACCGGTCACCGAATAAGAGATCGTATGAATTGCTACCGGGAGGATGTTACAACTCTTCCCCTCTTATTTTAAATTTCGTCCTCGAAATTTACCCAATGTAAATAGCCAAGGAGCTAATACCTCTTTATTTCTTCACCTTTCCGTGTTATCCTACTTCATTTTCTCCTTAGTCTCAATCCTATCCTCAAACAATTATGTGGGCCGGACCATTACATTTGTGGTATCAGAGCCACTCCGCGTGCAACCTTGAGCGATGGTGGGGCAAACCTCAGCGAGGACGCTGAGTCCCATAAGGGGGGTGGATTGTAACACCCTAGGCAAATCCCACATCGACAAAACACAGGAGAGATGCTGGGTTTATAAGTTGACGGTTCGTAACCCCTAATGACGCGTTGTAAAACCGTGAGGGCTTCGGCCCAAAGCGAACAATACTAACTGGAGAAGGATCGGGCTGTTACAATGCAAGTAGTGGGATTCAGACACAGCAACTTCTCTGAGCTCATCTCTCAAGCACTTGAGCTATAAAGGATTGAATCCGAAGCGACACCTGCAAAACAAAATTCAGAGAAGACTAAGAAAACAGAGAAAGATAAAGGGGAAAAGTCAGTAGAGCCAAGTTCTAGTGGTACTTCTGGGAACAGGAAGAAATTTGGTGGACCTAGCAAAGGTCGAGGTGGAAGATTTGGAAGGGGTAGATTTTATTGACAGAGACCCCCTAGGTCTGGTCAGCAGTCAAGCAGGGGTTCATATCCTACCCGCCCCTGTGAGACTTGTGGCAAGATTCATGGGCAAGAATGCTATTGGGCAATAGGACCCTGCTTTAACTGTGGAGGCAAGGGCCATTTAGCTAAAGACTGCACTAGTGCTCCTAGATTCGATCCAACTCCTACGACTGCAGAAGGATCTTTTCAGAGTCCTGCTTCCAGAGGTTCATAATCAGTTGGCAGAGGAAGAGGAAGAGGTAGAGGCACTACTTCAAGCAGTCAGGGTACTGTTAGTTAGTCAGCACAAGGAAGTGCTTTAGCCAAAGTTTACACTATGAGACAACGAGAAGAGGCTGAGACTTCTGATGTTGTAGCTGGTACATTCTCTATCTCTGATCAAGATGTATTTGTGCTGTTTGATCCGGGTTCAACCCAGTCATATGTTAGTGCTAGCATAGCCAGTTCACTTATTGTTCCGTGTGTCAAAATGGGTTTTGAAGTGCTAGTAACTAGTCCATTAGGACAAGAGGTTCGGGTAAATAGAATCTATAGAGACTGTCCTTTGGTGATTCAAGGACATGTTTTCCTATCAGATTTGATTGAAATGCCCTTCAGAGATTATGATATTATCTTGGGCATGGATTGGTTAGCTAGGCATCACGCCATGATTGACTGTAAACTGAAGAAAGTCACTTTTGGTCTCCCTCTGTATGGTAATGTGGTAATACATGGGGAGAGGCATTTATTGCCATCAAACATTATTTCAGCTGCACTAGGCAGAAGAATGACCAGAAAGGGGTGTGAAGCATACTAGGCACATGTGATAGACACCCAAGTGGGGAGTCTAGCACTGAGGGACATCCCTGCGGCATGTGACTTTCCGGATGTGTTTCCTAATGAATTGCCAGGATTACCTCCAGAAAGAGAGGTGCAGTTTGAGATTGATGTTATGCTTGGTGTGGAACCAATCTCCATAACACCATATAGAATGGCACCTGGAGAATTGAAAGAGTTAAAAGTGTAGTTGCAAGAGTTAAAAGTGCAGTTGGAAGAGTTGCTTGACAAGGGCTTTATCTGCCCTAGTGTGTCACCTTGGGGAGCGCCAGTGTTGTTTGTTAAGAAGAAGGATGGCACTCTCTGCTTATGTATTGACTACCGGCAGTTGAATAAGGTGACAATAAAGAATAGATATCCATTACCCCGCATTGATGACTTGTTTGATCAGTTGAGAGGTGCAGCTGTATTCTCAAAAATTTACCTGAGATCAGGTTATTATCAGCTAAAAGTACAAGAGCAGAGTATTCCTAAAACTGTCTTCAGAACCCGTTATGGCCATTATGAGTTCTTAGTCATGCCATTCGGGTTAACTAATGCTCCGGCTGCTTTTATGGATCTGATGAACACTATCTTCAGACCATACCTCGATCAGTTTGTTGTGGTATATATAGATGATATATTGGTCTATTCGAGGAGTGCAAAAGAGCATGATAGACATCTGTGGATTGTACTGCAGACTTTGAGGGAGAAACAGTTATACGCCAAATTGTCGAAGTGTGAATTCTGGCTGAAAAAAATATCTTTCTTGGGGCATGTAGTATCAGTAGAGGGCATCAAGGTAGATCCAAGTAAGATAGAAGCTGTCCTTAATTAGAGGCCACCAAGAAACATGACAGAGATTCGCAGTTTTCTGAGTTTAGCTGGATACTACCGTCGATTTGTGAAAGGGTTCTCCATGTTGGCATCTCCATTGACTAAGCTACTTCGAAAAGATGTGAAATTTTAGTGGACGGATAAATGCCAACAGAGTTTTGATGAATTGAAGAGATGTTTGACTGAAGCTCCAGTCCTGACTTTACCTACTCTGGGTAAAGAATACACGATTCTGATGATGCTTCTCACAATGGGTTAGGCTGTGTATTGATGCAAGATCAAAATGTCATTGCCTATGCATCACGCCAGCTAAAACCGCATGAGAAGAACTATCCGACACATGATTTGGAGCTTGCAGCTATAATGTTTGCCCTTACGATCTGGAGACACTATTTGTATGGGGAGAAGTGCTACATCTACACAGATCATAAGAGTTTGAAGTACTTGGGCACTCAAAAAGAGTTTAATTTGAGGCAGAGGAGATGGTTAGAGTTGATAAAAGACTATGATTGTCTGATAGACTATCAGCTAGGGAAAGCTAATGTAGTGGCTGACGCATTAATTCGCAAGACTATGGCAAGTCTACAGGTTACTCCTTTGTCTATGGTACATGAGTTGAGATCATTACATGCTAGCTTAGAGATTAATGATGAAGGGCAAACAACAATTGCATGGCATGTACAGCCAGTGTTGATTGATCAGATCAGAATGGTTGCTCAGAATGATCAGAAGTATCAGAAGCTATTGGAAGAAGTCAGGCAGGGCAAGAAACCAGAATTCTCAATAATATATGATGGTCTACTGCTACACCAGGGCAGAATATGTGTTCCTAATGATGTTGATTTGAGGCAGATCATATTGAAGGAAGCACATGAGTCTCCTTTTGCTATGCACCCTGGTGGCACAAAAATGTATAGGGGGCTAAAGGATCATTACTGGTGGATGGGTATGAAAAGAGATGTGGCAGAGTTTGTTTCCAAATGCCTAACTTATCAGCAAGTGAAGGCAGAGCATCAAGTACCGACTGGGTTGTTACATCCACTACCAGTACCAGAATGGAAATGGGAGAGAAAAACGATGGATTTTGTGATGGGACTTCTGAGGACACAGAAGAGTCGTGATGCAGTTTGGGTCATTGTTGACAGATTGACCAAGTCTACTCATTTTCTGCCATTCCGGATGGACTACAGTTTAGAAAGATTAGCCAAGTTGTACATTAATGAGATTGTGAAACTGCATGGAGTGCTAGTATCCATCGTATCTGACAGAGATCCTAGGTTCACTTCTAGATTCTTGGGTAGTCTTCAGAGAGCCCTAGGAACTAGATTGAACTTGATCGCATTCCACCTCTGCATGGATGGCCACCGAGAGGGTAGTCGATCTTGGAGGACATGCTACGGGCCTGTGTGATTGAATTTGAGGGCAGTTGGGACACACACTTGCCTTTGATTGAGTTTGCTTACAACAACAGCTACCAATCAAGCATTAGGATGCCTCCATATGAAGCTTTGTATGGGAGAAAATGGAGAGCCCCATTGTGTTGGGATGACGTGGGTGAAAGAAAGATGATTGGACCCGAAATTGTTCAGCAAACTGAGGAGAAGATCAGGGTGATCAGAGATCAACTTAAGACTGCATCAGACCGTCAGAAGTCCTACATTGATTTAAAGAGAAGAGATATTGAGTATGCAGTGGGTGAGAAAGTATTCCTCAAGGTCTCTCCTTGGAAGAGAATTATGAGATTCGGTAGGAAGGGGAAACTGAGTCCTCGTTTCATTAGGCCATATGAGGTTCTGGAAAGAGTGGGTCCTTTGGCATATCGTTTGGCACTACCTCCAGAGTTGGACAAGATACATAATGTCTTCCATGTGTCCATGTTGAGGAGGTATTGATCAGACCCATCTCATGTACTACTAGTAGAGGAAATTGAAGTGAATCCAAACCTCAAATATGAGGAAGAACCCATAGAGACTCTGGCTTATGAGGTGAAATAGCTACAGAACAAGCAAATACTGTTAGTGAAAGTGTTGTGGAACCATCATTCAGGCCAGGAGGCTACTTGGGAATGAGAGGAGGACATGAGGAGACAGCACCCACAGCTATTCAGAGATTGATACCAGGTAAAATTTTGAGACGAAATTTATTTAAGGGGGGGGAGAATTGTAACACCCCTATTTGTATAGCCTGATATATTTCACTGTTCCAGTGACCGAAGTTGGTCCGGACAATTAAAGGGATTAGAACCACACTTAAGACAACTAGATAAGCCATAAAACAAATAATTAGTAATTATCAATTAGTTAAGTATAAATAAAAAAAACAGAACATAAGAAATTAAACGAGCCGAGAGTCACAGTGATGGGTGACCTTCTCGGGAAGGACTGCGAAGTCGATTTAAACTCAAATTTTGAACCATAAAATGTGACGCCGCGGTCCTTAAGACTATTACAAACACAGTGGAAAAGAGAAAATCATAGAAAAAGGTTGTTAAGCCAGTTAAATAATTAGTCAAGGAGCCGGAAGAAATATTGAATTATTTGCAAACCGGGTTGAACCGACAAGGGGCAATTTGGTCAATTGACTCCGAGAGCTGACTCATAACCTAACTGTCAACTAAAATCAGAGAAAAGAAAATTTCGGAGTCGGGAATTAAATTAAAGAACTAATGGAAAAATAAATAAAGAAAAAGAAAAAGAAAAGTTGAAAAAGTAATGACATCATGTGGTGACATAAGCATGATGCAATAAATTTTTATTTTTAGAATTTGAAATTTTGGGATAATTTCTAGCAATTAAAAGCCAAATAAGAAAAGAAAAAAAATTTGGTCTTCCTTCCTATCTTCAAGCCGTCCACTCTCTCTCTCCCATCTCTTTCATTTCCTTCATGAAACCTCCATTGAGGCCCACCTAAAGCTCTCTTAAACAGTAAATTTTCCCATGAAATCCCTACATCCCTTAACTAAAACTTGTGTTTGAGCTTTGATAAGAAGATTGGGAGTAAATAAATCAAGCGAAGTTTGAAGAATTGGAGATATAAATTCTGATCACTTAAGGTAAGCTAATCCAACCTTTCTTTTTAGTATACATGATGGATTTAGGGTAGAAATGGATGAGATTATATAAAGAAATTGGAAAAAATTTCATGATTATGAAGAGAAGGAATTTCAGCCATCATGTGTGGGGGTATGATTTGCACGGTTTGATTGAGTTAGTGGGGAATATGAACATCAAGGAGTTGAATGATTATGGTTATATGCTTTGAATTAGCCAAATGCAATGAATTGATGAACTATGGTTTTGGACACTTAGGGTTTAGGAGTAAAAAATGTGAGAAATTGTGAAATGATGTGTTTGACCTAGTTTGAGGTGAGAAATGGTCATTTGTGACCAAATGAAGTGTGTTAGAAGTGTTGGAATTGAGTTTAAATTCAGATTGAATGTGGTCATGCTGCAGGCAGCAAGACCAAGGTCCCTTTGAGGGACCAAAACTAAAACTTTACAAGTCCAATTGGTATGAGACCAATTGGGAATAAAAATAGACACAAAATGACACAATTTTCATTTCGGAATCATGCCCAAAAAAGTGACCAAAACCTAGTGAACAAATTGACCAAATTTGGATTTTCTCAGTCTGACCTGTACAAAAATGACTAAACAAACAGTGTATGTTCATTTTGCCATAACTTGGGCTAAGCAAGTCTAAATGACCTGAACTTTTACCAGTGGATAGTTGAGATATAGACCTAAAATTTTCATGAAGAACAAAAACCCAAATTATACCATTAACCAAGTCATTTGGCCACCCAAAATTGGTAACCAAAAACTACAAGAACCAGAATTTGCCCAGAAATCTGGGTTAAGTCCAATCTGGCAGCCATGATTCAAATGGCTATAACTTGAGCTACAAAACTTCAAATGGAGTGATTCAAAAAGGAGAATAAATTTAAGACAATAGGGAACATTTTCTTTGAAGGAGGTTTAGCCAAATTCTAACAGAAAAATGACCAATGGAATAGTGCAACTTAATACACCAAAACTAAAAATTTGCAAAGCCTAAAAGACTTAGAATTTGAGTAAACAACCAAAACCAACAAATTTAGTGACCAAAATGTGGTATGTGGGTGAAGTTGGAATTCCCATACCTATTAAGTCTTAGAAAGTCAACAAATTGATTTGAATAGTGTAGTGACTAGTAACCTCGAAACACAAAATTTAAATTTAGAGCTAGGTAAATTTAGCACATTAGAGCTAGGTAAAAGTGAATTTAAATTTATTTTTTGATTTATGCTAAGTTATGATACTGAAACACTGTGAAACTGTGTGTTTCAGTGGAAAAGAACACCGGGAAAGAACCCGAGGAATCAAGTCAAAGCCAAGAGGCGACTCGCTTAAGGTTTATGCACAACGTATAATTTTTGTAAATTATCTTCTGCATATTGTTTTGAATAATTTGAAATATTGATTTGTGACACTATTATGAGGAAATATTTATTATGCTTTTGATTTAAATTATTGAAAGTTATTTGTGTACATTTGAGATGGCATAAATGTTTAGTAAATTGTTAAGATAAGTTTTGAAACCACAGTGTTATGATCATATATTTGAGCACCTCACTAGCATGACTAGTGGGGGTAACCAGTTTCGAATTTTGATTCCTTCTCTGGCTGAAGTGTTGAGGTGTGTGCCAGTAGAAGAAAAAATTAAATGGATATCCATATATTTGAGCTTGCTAGCCCTGTGATGTGACTTCTCCTTAGCCTCTGGATATTGAGATTATATTTGTTTCGAATGGCATTATATAACTGTGGGTTTTATGAAATTGGTATTGATACTTCAAAATGAAATTGTTTGGATTAAAATCTCATAATTCATGTTTTGTATTTAATTCTCATGCTCAGTCCAATTTTTGAATAAATGTGATTTAAATTCTGCATAAAGATTATTTTAGTGTGTTGTGCACCACTAAGTCCTAGTACTCAGCGATAGCTGTTATTGCTGTCACAGATATAGAGACTAGAGGAGCAACAGATTGAGCTGCTAAGGATTGAGGAGCTACCTGCTTTGAAGCTATCGGGTATAATTTATACCTTAACTGTAAAAATTTATTTTAATGTATGTAATGTATGTAAAGGTATGGACATGTAAAACTAGTGTTGAGTAGTTTTTATAAAGTTTATAATAAATTTTAGTTTGAATTTCTCTTAATATAAATTTTTGTAATGATATATACAAATTGTTTTATCTTTAATGAAATATGAATGGAAGTATTTTGCTTTAAATTGAATGAAATTGATTAATGGTTGAATATTGGAAATTGTGGATTTGCATTTTTGGAAGTTGATAAATGATGTTGAAATTGATTGGGACAATTGTGAATTTGAAGAAGTGGTTGAGATAAATGATTGGAAATGTTTTTTTTTTTTTTTCTAGGTATTTGAAGAACTCTTTTCTCAAAATAGAGACAGTACTCTATTGCAATTTTTATAAAATTTGCGGAAAAATAAAATGGGCCAAAAATTTTAACTGGTTTTCAACTTTAATTGAATGTTTTAATACCTATTAGAAAATGCTCACCACTTATAAAAAGTAAGAAAATTGTTTTAAAATCCCTTGTAAGGTACTTAATGAGTTATCAGTAGGTGAAGTTTGGTAGTTCATTAGGTATTCTATGGGATCATGTTATGCCCTACAGAGGAGTAAGGTGTGATAATCAAGATGGAGATAAATACGATTCCGGACTACATAAGGGATCTTGAGCTGTGTCTGATATTCCTCTACTATGGGTGTTGTGTCAACATCGTTAAAAGAAAATACTCTACAATTGGGATTCCAAGTAGATAACATGGGCTTTAGTGCAGGACTTTATGCTCTGACCTATATCAGGGAGGCAATCTTCCCATACTTTTCCTTGAACTGCGTCTAGGCATGATTTGGCAATGATTTCCAACTATAAAATAAATCATCAAAACTAGTTGTTCTGATTTCAATTTTACTAGGATCAAATGGGAACAATGGATGGGTCTCTGCTTCCTGACTTCCTCCTACTTCCTAAAGGGTAACAGAGCCCGAGTGTAGGGCTAAAGTGTGTGAGGACATTGTGTAAGTGATCTGTGTGTGAAGAGACGGAGACACATTTACCTCTTCCTCATTCGAGGGAATTTAGACGAGGAATACTGCAATAAACAAAACAATCAAAACAAACAAAACAGTTAGAGATGTTAGTAGTATGCCCTAGAGCATATCATTTAGCTTGTATCTTGTACATATTTTTATTAATAAAAGGCATTTCACTTTTCCGTTTACATAATATATTTATGTGTAATAGAAAAGGTCCATTGATATTTTGTTAGAAATATTATTCTTAAGTTGTTAAGAATATGAGTGACAATATTTCTAGCACAAAGTATCATAAATAGGTTCACAATCGAGGATACTTCATAATAAGGACATGACTTATCCAGAAAGATTGTATTCATGTTTGTTACCAAGTTATTTATATGAGATATAAATAAGATGGAATGGTGAGTCTCATGCCATATGACAAACATGATAGGCACTTATAAATGATAAGTAGGCCGAACCAGTGACACTTATGACAAGCACATGGAGTTTTCTCTTGTCAATGTTTTGTCATAAATCATATCAGTGCATATAATCTTTAGACCTGAGATAGCACAGTTATCTTGTATATGGTAGTTTGAGTTTGATACTGCTTTCATACTTGTACTATGTATGGGTATATGGGCATGTTTTGGCTCCTACTAGTTATATATGGAGGTAGGCATTGATCAAGATTGAATATGTTCATCTAAGTAAATAAAGATAAAATCCTATGTTCATTTAATTGTTCTTAATGTTTCAAGTTCCTGGCAAGGACAGATAGATTTATTCAGAAAAGTGTTTCTGATGAGAAAATCTTTTTAATCAAGAACTGGAATTAAAAGAGAACATAATATTCATAGCAAATGGAGTTTGACATAAACCATGACTCCAGCTTGAGTTGGGATTTTGTAACAGAGAGATTCTAGTGCATGGTAACATATGATTACAGGTTCATTTAAGGTAAACCTTATTATTAATTGGGTGGCCATGGCATGGTATGGTAGGTGTTAACCATGGTCTATGAGGTTCATAAAATAATTTAGAGAAATCATTTATGGTAAGAAAGAGTTCTGATGATATTAAGAGTTGATATCATGTCTCATTGCCAATTAGTGATGAGCCTAGTAAGTCACACACATACACAAGTTATCACCTATTTAAATATGATTTAATTAATTAATTAAAGAGTTTAATTGATTAGTTAAATAGGTTTGGTTTGCAATTAAATTGCAAAGTCCCTAGCATGACTTGAAACCAAATCTAGATTATTGGATGTGTAGTATAAATTAAATTTATATTTAAAGTGTTTAAATATGAATTTAATTAATGAAAAATTAATTAATAGAGATTAATTAATTAATTTATATTTAATATAAATTAATTAGAAGAAGAAAAATAATTATTTTGGGTTAAGAACTCAAAATTAAGACACAGGGGCATTTTGGTCATTTCACAGTGTGACATGTGGCACCATGAGATGGTGACACATGGGATTACACATAAGCTTGCCAAATGGTTTTTAATCATGTAAGAGGATTAAAATAAAAATTAAATATGGGTTTGACACTTGGCACAATGTGATTGGGTCACTTAAACCTAGAGCTAATCAAAGGGTGACATATGGCAAGGGTTTAATGTGTTAACCTAGCTATTTAATTATTGTTATGAAAAGAAAAATAACCAGCAGCCACTCCTCTCCTTTGTCACGCCACCTTGAGGCTTTTCATCTATTCTTCTTCATCTCTCATCAATTCAAAGAGATTAGCCATCAATCTCTTGAATTAAGAACGCTAGAAATTGTTTCTAATGTCCTGTTTACATCTCTAATCTCTTAAAAGGCAGAACTTGAATTTCTAATTAATAGAAAAAGCTTTAAAAGTTGTTCAAGGGCTGCTGTAGGTGTTCTTGGTGTGGACAAGCTAGAGGGACAACATCTGGTGTCCTGAAAACGAATCTCAAAGGCGCAGACACGCTGCAGTGCATCAAGAGGTTAGTGTAATCGTTCTTGATTTAATCTAGAGTTCTAAAATTAATCTGATTAATTTTAAAATCTTAAATGGCAAATACAGATCCAAAAACATATTAAAAGAGTTTTAATATGTTGTTTATCATTGAAATCAAATAGATAAAAATAAATCTTGCATGGTGCATGTGACCCTAGGTGAAAATTTTTGAATTCAATGGTATAAACTTATGTTTTTCATGCTTTCGTTCCTTCAAGAGAGAATAGTAATAATCAAAATATTAAAACTTCTGATTCTATATGTTAACCCCCATAATTATCGATTTATAAGAGCATAGAATTAAATTTGCTCTTTGGACTTATAAACTAGGGTTATTTTGGTCTTCATCCCCAGTGGAGTCACTAAGCTGTCGCAAGGATTTTGTGATCGCTGGACAATTCTCATCGAAGTGGAAAAAAAATGAGGAGTCACCACTTTAATTTTAAGAAAAATTAAAGGAAACCATTACTAAAATACAAACCACTTCCGAAACAGAGATTCTAGGTTGAGTGTTTGTTCAAGGGTGAGGAAGGTGTCAGGCACCCCAACTCATCTTTTAACGAGGGTCGAAAAATTTAACAATGTGCTTTTTATAACTTACGATTGATAATTTTAGGGGTTTGGAGTCTCGATGTTGATCCTTATTATTGATAAAAAGAGCACTTAATATCTCACCATTTTGGGTTTCCCAAGAACACAGGTGCATGGGATGACCCTATAGTGAATTTGTGTTTTTCTTATTTGATTTGTTGCATAATTTATCTAATTTCTCCCACTTTGAATTAGGACTCTAATTTTAAAGAGGTGTTAATTGGCCCTTAAAGATTTGCAATGAATGAGGAGGATTCTCATTTCACCTATTATGTACCTCGGCATTTAGGTGTTAGCAATATTAAAATTTTGATTGAAAAGATTTCAGAAAAGGATTCTCTCCTAATCTTTTAAAATATTCTTAGAATTTTAGCTTAACGAATTTGGGTAAGGATTCTCTCACAATCTCTTAAAATGTTTTTTATTGTTAGCTAATTTGGGTAAGGACTCTCTTCCTATTAGTAGTATGCCCTAGATCATATCATTTAGTATGTATCTTGTACATGTTTTATTAATAAAAGGTGTGACACCCCTTACCCATCTACAGTGTAGCCGAGTAAGACATGCCACACAGTGTGTCGGAGCACCAATTCATATTTCCATTACAAATTTTGATTAATCTGAATTTTTCGCAAATTTTATAGAAAATCCGGCAGAGTGCTGGCTGTAAATTGAAAAAATAGTTCTTCTGAATCTGTTAAAAACACTTCCAATATAATCGTATTATCAATCTCAGTCAACCACCAACATCTTTTCAACAATTTCTCAAATGGCTTCAATATCCCAAATTTCAATTCATTTCATATCATACTCAATTCAATAAGAAATACTCAAATTTATTACTGAACATGGTTCATAAATAATTACATCAAAAGTATAATTACATGAGTTTATAATATACATTACAAAAGTTTACAAAATACAAAAGACCAAAAGTAGCCTAATGTCCTACCAATGCACTGCAAATGTGAGGTGACTCTGGACTCTGTGTGCAGATCTGAAAGTTCACCCGGTATGAGGTCTGCTAGAGTCCCCAACTATGTCTCCAGTACCTGCGCATGGCAAAAGCGACGTGCTAAGCAATTCTGCTTAGTGGTGACAATATAAAATAAAATAACTAAAATAAAGTGAATATGCAGAATGTATGTTTACATCTTTGGTAGACTTAATATATGTCATTTATTGCAGTATTATTCGATTAAAATTTCATAAGATTCATTATCATTGCTTGAGTAATCCATACTAGTCGACTGGACTGGATAAATGGGTAAACTTGCATTGGGTACTAAGTACCTCGGACCAACACACCATCGGTCACATTGTGTTTCCAGGTGTGCAACAAAACAACTAATAAGCTGTAATAATTATCAGGGATAAAACCCAAGTATAATAACTCAATCAACATAGTCAAAGGCTATTTTATCACAAAATGGCATGAAGCCATATGCAGTACTGCTAACAGAACTCTATTGGCATGCCAACCTATCCAAACCAATCTTGTTAGGTGTACTAGGGCATGTTACATTCTTAAATTGTACAATTCTTAAAATTTAAGTTTAGGTGTTACTATTCATTTCATTAGTCAACAAAATTGTTAACTTTTGCATAGACAATAGGTACATTAGTTTTAATGCTCCCAACATACCACATTTTGCATTTTAAAATTGTCGGTATTAGTTACCAATACCATTTCTAATCTTAATGTTAGTTGTTCAAAATTTTCAGATTTCAAGCCTTATATTTATTGTTCCTTATTGTGTCTAGTTACATTTCCTTTTTTGAATCACTCCATTTAGAGTTTTTTAGCTCAAGTTATGGCCTAAACACCATAACTGGCCGGATTGCCAACTTCCCAGATTTTCTGGACTGACCAAATCTACAGTATTTTTGTATAGTGATTGTAGGTCACCTTTTGAACATGTTATGATCGCAATTTGGGTTAGGTTCTTCAAGAAAGTTATAGGTATATGTCTCGGCTATTTGCTGGTAAAACTGCAGATTAATTGAACCTTTCTACGCTGATTTATGACCAAATGAATAAACACTATTCAATTGATCATTTTGCCCTGGCAGAATGCAGGTCACCCGGATTAGGGCAATCTTTAAGTCAACTTGGTTTGATTTTCTGGGCATAGTTTCTTCACCAAAGTTGTGCCATTATGTATCTAATTTCATGTCTAATTGCCTTGCACCAATTGAACCTCTACAACTCTAGTTATTACTGCCCAAACTTGCTGGACTCATGGTCAGTCCTACAGGTCAGCCAAGGCAGCAACACTAGCTTTAATTCCCACTACACAAACCACTTCATTTCTCATTCACACATAACCAAATGGTCACTAATTGACTATTAAAACTTACTTTCACCATTTTATGATCAAAGTCTCACTTTCATACCCAAACCCTAACCCATTCCATCTCAAATCATGCATTCACTTACCTTTCACCATCCTAAACAATAGGTTAGTGTTAAGGGCAGCTAGGGTACCATTTTAATCCAAGAAAATCTTCAAAACCCTACCAAGCCCAAGGCTACTAGAATTTTAAGAAAAGCTTACACATGGTATATTTTTAATTTTCATGCAACTTTACATTCCACTCCACTCATTTAACATGAATCAAAAGAGAATGAGTGAGTTTAGTCACTAACCTTTAATGAAGTAAATTCCAAGCTTATCAAAGCTCCTCCTTTCTATTTCCTTTTACTGTCTTTAGCTTGCCTAAGATGTATGAATAATTTTTTGTAAAGACAAAATTGAGTTTCAAGGTAATTTAGTGGGTGATTTCAAGCTTTCCTAAGCTTCCATGGAGTTTATCTTCTCTTTCTCTTTCTCTAACATTTTCACTGGTTTGGAAAGAAATGGCTACTGGAATTTTTCTTCTTTGTTTTTATCTTATTTTGTGTCCCTTTTATCTCTTAAGTCATTTTGTTAAGTGGTGATTGTGTGGAAATTCTTAATTATATAAGCATGACATCATAATTCCCAATTTAACTTCTTTTTCTTTCTTTTCTTTTCTACCAAATTTCATACCAAATTTCAATTCAATTTTTAGCAATATTTATTCACATTTCGTGTCATAATAATTATTTACTTAACTAGACAAGTCGGCCAAAAATCACCTCTGAAGGCGAAATGACCAAAACGCCCTCCATTTGGCTTAACAGACTAAAATAGTCTATACTGATTGAACAATTTTTCTAAGCATTTTATTGGCATTATAATGCGATAGGAACCTCAATGACCCTTCCTTGGAGTCCCAAAAATTATTTTATAAATTTTCCCTTGGGTCTAGGGCTCCTAGTTGCGAGAACCGCAACTTTCCACTAGGTTACCCATCACTAGGGCATCGGCTCATTTAACTTAGTTGTATTTTATTTCTAAAATTTTTCCTAAATTTTTCTTATTAATATTTGAGTTAATTATGGTTCCTTACTTTAGTTTAAATATTTTTCCAGACGTTCTAGCTGTCTGGACCGACGCTGGTCGCCAGAACAGTAGAATGTACGGAGTTGCTACAGGGGGGGTGTTACAAAAGGCAATTTCACTTTTCCGTTTATATAATATATTTATGTGTAACAGAAAAGGTCCATTGATATTTTGTTAGAAATTCTATTCTTAAGTTGTTAAGAATATGAGTGACAGTATTTCTAGTACAAAGTATCATAAATTGGTTCACAAATGAGGATACTTCACAATAAGGACATGACTTATCCAGAAGGATTGTAATCATGTTTGTTCCCAAGTGATTTATATGAGATGTAAATAAGGTGAAATGGTGAGTCTCATGCCATATAACAAACATGATAGGCACTTATGCATGATAAGTAGGCCGAACCAGTGACACTTGTGATAATCATGTGGAATTTTACTCTTGTCAATGCATTATCATAAATCATATCAGTGTATATAATCTTTAGACCTGAGATAGCACAGTTATCTTGTGTATATAATCTTTACTCTTGTCAATGCATTGTCATAAATCATATCAGTGTATATAATCTTTAGACCTGAGATAGCACAGTTATCTTGTGTATATAATCTTTACTCTTGTCAATGCATTGTCATAAACTAAGAGCTAATCAGAAGGTAACATGTAGCAAGGGTTTTAAGTGGTGACCTACCCATATAAGGGAAAGGATAAAAAGAAAATTAACAATCTACTCATTCATCCAAAGGTGCCGCCACCCTTGCTTCCTCTCCCTCTCATCTTCTTCATCTCTCATCAATTCAAAGAGATTTTTCAATAATCTATTGAATTAAAAATACTAGAAATTGTTTCTAGTGTTTTATTTACATCTGTAATTTGTCAAAAGGCAAAACTTGATTTTCTATTTGATTTGAAAAGCTTTAGAAGCTGTTTAAGGGGCTGCCATTGGTGATCTTGGTGTGGAAAAGCTAGAGGGACAACATCTGATGTCCTAAGCGCATCCTAAAGGTGCTAAATACACTGCAGTGCATCAAAAAGTTTAGTGCACTTCTTCTTGATCTAATCTAGGGTTCTAATGAATTAATCTGTTAATTTTAAAATCTTAAATGGCAAATGTAGATCCAAAAACATATTAAAAGAGCATTAATATGTTGTTTATCATTGAAATCAAATAGATGAAAATGAATCTTACATGATGCATGTGACCCTAGATGAAAATTTATTGAATTCAATAATATAAACTTATGTTTTTCGTGCTTCCGCTCCTTCAATTGGTATCAGAGCCACTATATTTGCCATTTAGATTGTTGATTATATGATTTAATTATATGATTTGATTATGAGATGATTAAATCATTGCTGGTTGTAATGACAAAGGTGGCGGTTTGATGAATAACACCATGGTGCGCATGGTTTGATTCATTCAACCATGCGCATGGCTTGATTCATTCAACCATACGCATGGCTTGATTCATTCAACCATGCATATGGCCGTTTGGGTTTGTTTGTGGGCTTGGTTCCAAGGCCCATAATGAGGCCCATGACTAATTAAAGTGTTTAATTAGGAGTTTTAATCATACAATTAAATTTTGATTCAAATATGAACTTTTAAATTTGTTTGAATGTGATTCAAATATGAATTTTTAAATTTTTTTGAATCATATTCAAATCTGGATTTTTAAGTTGAATATGAGATATTCAATTTAATTTAAGTATGTATGTTTTATTTAATTGTTAAATAGTGATATGCATGATGGATGATCATGGACTATAAAAGACCAATGTGATTGGATTTATTTCTTTTATGTTTCTTTGGGTTGTAAATTAATTAATTTATTTTAATTTATTTTAGGCATGTATTATAAAGGTTGTAATATTTTTGGGCTGTAATTTCGCTTATTTAGTTCTTGTAAATTCACCTTGGTATGCCAAGGACTACTATGTAATTGGATTGCAAGAAGATCAAGGAGGTCAAGAGCATTGGTGGGACCAGTGGGAGGAATTCAACATCAAGTATTGATTATGTACTCCTTTAGCAACTCTTGTAATATGAATGAATGAAATGCACCTATGAATGCCCTGATTCAATTCTTGGTGGCTCGTAATTGAATCCCTTAGGAAGTCCGTGATCATACCATATTTATTATCCATGAATGTATGAGATGTATGGGAATGTATGCAAGTATATGATATATGCATGCTAATTGGATAATGTGCAAAGTGAGATCTTAATAGTAATTAGGACGACCACAAAATCTTCCAAAATGAGTGTCGAATCAACCAGAAATTAAATTAACTGAAATCACCAATTATGAAATATTTTCTGCAATAAGTGGTAAATCTAGGTCAAACCCTAGAGACTGAATTATTGAATTTTCGTGCACTTATGTAATGGAAAAAAAAAAAACAAAGGTTAGGGGGGGGGTGTAATTCATAATCCAAAGAAGAAATCAACAATTAAAAATTAAGATCTAAAATTAAATAAGAAACTCTCAAATTAAACAAACTTCAGTCCAAGGTAATTCTCATTCTAATGCATTGATTCGATCATAGATAAAAGAAATACAGTTATATCTTATTGAATACTTAACGTAGATTTACCAAATAGCGAGGTAAACCCCTGACTTCCCTATGCTCATTAATTCGAGCCCAGCACTCTTGTTGACTCTAATTATTAACTGAATTGGTATTAAGCAGTCCTCATCAAATTAATAACTGCTTTAAGAATAAGAAGTAGTTAAGCTGAACAATAATTTATGAAGCATAAATCATTTAATTTACCCTATTGTTTTCTTAGGTTATTATCGAAAACTGGGATCATAATCAATAAAAACTAATTGCTACTCATGTCTAATCTTACATAACAATTACAGATTATGAAGATGAACAAGCAATTGATCACATTAAACAATTAACTAATAGGCCTTTTTAGAAAATTATTCAATAGATCAAAGACAATGAAATCAGAAAACAATAGATATTTCAAAAAGACAAATAAAATTAAGAACCTAGTCTCACAAATCAAGCAAAAGAACTTGAATCGCTTGAACTGAATTAAAAACTTAGCCACTCATGTTCATGGCCTACAGAAAAATAAAGAAAAATAAAGAAGAAATCTAAAAAGAGAATGGAGAATGAAGGTCTGAATTGGATGCTCTTAGCTGCTGCCCAAAGACATATTTATAGTCAAAGATGGGAACCAAGCTAGGAAAAGTTTTAAAACATAGATTCTCAGCCTGTATTCATGTCTCTAAAATCAAGGCTTATTTTCAGCAACTTCCTTTTCTAATCTGCCTCTACCCTCTTTAGGAAAGTTGTAGCCCTATTTCTTAGCTTTCCAACTCATTTGCCCAAATTCGAGGTCTACAGCCCAAGTTATGGCCCAAAAACTGGGACTAGTTCAAACAGATGGTCCAGCCCATAGTGATGACTTCATTGCCTTTTTTCACAATTAAAATGGCCTAATCTCGCGTCCAGCCCTTCATAGAAGTTGTAGAGGTGGCTCTTAAGGTTTAATTGGGCTTGGGCTTGCTTCATTTGGACGTCAAAAACTCCAAATACAAAAGAAATACTGAAACTAGTCGTGACACATCAAGTCTGGGCTTTTGCAATAGATCCATAGCTCATTTTGTCAACTTTGGATATTTATTTGAGCTTTGGTCCCTCTTTATCATTTGAAGTGCTCTATCTTAGCTTTTCAATGGATTAAACAACACTCAACTTTAGAAACACCTAAAAAATACAGCAAAGGTCAAATGCTGAAAATTTCTCCATTTAACACAATTATTCCACAACTATCTAAAAATATGCCTAAATGATAAATATATTTTAATTAGCTGAATTAAACATAAAAACACACTAAAAACACTAAATGTAATGGGAGTAAAATTAATAAATTATGCAGTTATCAAATTCCCCCACACTTATTCCATGCTTGTCCTCAAGCATGACTTAAACTCTCAATCAACTCTACTTAGAAGTTCCTTAACTTCACCCTATCACAACATTCTCTAACAAAAGATTAAAAATTTGAAAGAAGATGCAAGTAAGGTAATAACCATCACAGCAAATTCCATCAACACCATACCAGTATATCAACAATTCTCCAACACAAAACAAAAGGCTTGAAATCAATTAAGCTCACACAATCAAAGTTCCATAACATATAAGTCAATACACACCAAAACACAAGGCTAATTTATCAAGGCACAACAATTGTGGCTCTTTACAAATCTTAGGGGAAATAGAAATGCCCTTTTTTTAATTTGAAATTGGTACTTCTCTCCTGTTGTCACAGTTACTTTCTTTTTTTTTTATTATTTCAACCGTCACCTTCAGAAAACTACCTTGCTCGTATCCTAGCTAGCTTTTGGCCTGAGAATCGACATGGGGTTCATAAAGACCCCTAGTTAGTTTGCTTAACTAAAATAGCGGAGCAATTTTCAAGTTTAACCTTTTATTTCCTCCAATTTATACATCTACATATTATAAAGTACCCTGATAGATTAAACAAAGTTTTGAAATATGCATGACATTAGTTTAAAGCACACATAACTAATCATTTCACCATTAAATCAAGCCTAAATGATTTATTTAGAAAAAAAAAAAATTGCTCTATGGTATGGAGAAGAGGGAAAATCCATCATTAAAGTTACTATTACCTTGCCTAAAATCTCAAAAATTCAATCTAAAATAGAAAAGTTATTTCAAGGACAAAACACTTCTCTATGAGAGTTAATATAGAATCATGAATCAAGCTTATAAGAACAAATCTTTTTATTTATTTATTTTATTTTATTTTTATTTTTTTAATTTTTTTTTTTCAAAAAGATTGTAGCAACTAATTTTTCCTCCCCCACACTTAAAACTTACATTGTCCCCAATGTAAAGCCCAAATACAAAAGAAAAAAAAAATGCTAGAAAATAAAATAAGATAAAAGAAAGAAAACAAATCTGATTGTGGCTAACAAGCCACCCATGGGTTGCCTCCCAAGTAGCGCCTTTGTTTAACGTTGTTAGCTCGACATTGAAAAGCTCCTTAATCCACTGAATGCTCCTGAAACGCCTCATAAAATGGCTTGAGTTCATGACCGTTGACCTTGAACACTTTGTTAGTTCCTAAACTTTGAATTTCAACTGCACCATAAGGAACCACATTAGTAACAACAAAGGGTCCAATCCAACGAGAATGCAACTTACCAGGCATTAGCTTCAATATGGAATTATACAATAAAACTTTTTTCCCAATCACAAATTGCTTCCTTAGTTTGTAATGGAATGCCTTTGTCTTTTCCTTACATATCCTAGAATTCTCATAAGCCTTAAGGCGAATTTCCTCTAATTCATGCAAATTTGATTTTCTTTCTAACTCATCATCCATGCTTAACTCAAAAACATCCTGCACAAATGTATACAACATTAATAGAAAAAACAGAATGATTATCAGCAGGATACTTTATGACATCAAAGATATTAAATTTGACAGTCTCTCCATCAAACTCCATAGTTAAGGTACCCTCATCCACATCAATTTTTATCTTAGTAGTTTTTAGGAAAGGTCTTCCAAACAAAATCAAAGCTGAATTTTATGTGGGAACACTATCCTCCATGTCCATAATGTAAAAGTCTACAGGAAAAATGAATTCTCCAACCTGCACCAACACATCCTCAATTACTCCCAATGGGTAAGCATTAGAATGATCAGCTAACTGAATAATGACACTTGTTCCTTTCAAAGGACCCAAATTTAAAGTTTGAAATTTGACATAACATTAATAGATGCTCCTAAATTTGCCATTGCATATTCAAATTTAGAATCACCTATTTTGCAGAGAATAGAAAACGAACTTGGATCCTTACACTTAGAGGGTAATTTTCACTGAATTAATACTGACATCCCCCACATTGATCTTCTCATTATTCCTCAACTTGGGCTTTGTCCTGCATAATTCTTTAAGGAATTTGGAAAACCTGGGAACATTTTTTATTGCATCAAGTAAAGGTATATTAACCTCTACCTTCCTGAAAGTCTCCAAAATTTCTTTCTCCTGTTCTTCTTTCTTCGTCTTGGCCAACTTGCAGGGGAATAGAGGAAGAATAGAATTATTAACCTTATTCAGTTTAGGTTCAGTATTTACCTCAACTTTAGGAACTTCAGACTCTTTCTCTCCTTGCTTCTTCTTTTTCATTGACTCATGTGGAGTTTAGTTATCAACTTCTTTCCCACTCTGTAACAGTATAGCACTTACATTTTTCTCTAGGGTTCATGACTGTTTGTGATGGAAGCTTTCCAGAAACTTGAGCTTCAAGTTTACTCACAGATGAGGCTAACTGACCAATCTACCACTCTATGTTTTGAATGTTATTTCTAGTCTCCTGTTGAAACTATTGTGTATTGTTAGCCAAAGCCTTAACATTTTCATCAAGTGACATGTATTAATTTGAGGGAGGTGATAGTAGTATGCCCTAGAGTATATCATTCAGTATGTATCTTGTACATATTTTTATTAATAAAAGGCATTTCCACTTTTCCGTTTACATAATATATTTATGTATAATAGAAAAGTTCCATTAATATTTTGTTAGAAATATTATTCTTAAGTTGTTAAGAATACGAGTGACAGTATTTCTAGCACAAAGTATCATAAATAGGTTCACAATCGAGGATACTTCATAATAAGGACATGACTTATCCAGAAAGATTGTATTCATGTTTGTTCCCAAGTTATTTATACGAGATATAAATAAGATGGAATGGTGAGTCTTATGCCATATAACAAACATGATAGGCACTTATAGATGATAAGTAGGCCGAACCAGTGACACTTATGACAAGCACATAGAGTTTACTCTTGTCAATGCGTTGTCATAAATCATATCAGTGCTTATAGTCTTTAGGCCTGAGATAGCACAGTTATCATGTATATAGGTAGTTTGAGTTTGATACTGCTTTCATACTTGTACAGTGTATGGGTATATGGGCATGTATTGGCTCCTACTAGTTATATATGGAGGTAGGTGTTGATGAAGATGGAATCTGTTCCTCTAAGTAAATAGAGATAGAATCCTATGTTCATTTAATTGTTCTTAATATTTCAAGTTCCTGGCCAGGATAGATAGATTTAATCAGAAAAGAGTTTCTGATGAGAAAATCTTTTAATCAAGAACTGGAATTAAAAGAGAACATAATATTCATAGCAAATGGAGTTTGACGTAAACCATGACTCTAGCTTGAGTTAGGATTTTGTAACAAAGAGATTCTAGTGCATGGTAACATATGATTATAGGTTCATTTAAGGTAAACCTTATTACTAATTGAGTGGCCATGGCATGCTATGATAGGTGTTAACCATGGTCTATGAGGTACATAAAATGATTTAGAGAAATCATTTATGGTAAGAAAGAGTTTTGATGATATTAAGAGTTGATATCATGTCTCATTGCCAATTAGTGATGAGCCTAGTAAGTCACACACATACACAAGTTATCACCAATTAAATATGATTTAATTAATTAATTAAAGAGTTTAATTAATTAATTAAATAGGTTTGCTTTGCAATTATATTGCAAAGTCCCTAGCATGAGTTGAAACCAAATCTAAGTTATTGGATGTACAGTATAAGATAAATTTATATTTAAAGTGTTTAAATATAAATTTAGTTAATGAGAAATTAATTAATAAAGATTTATTAATTGATTTATATTTGATATAAATTGATTAGAAGAAGAGAACTAATTATTTTGGAATGAAAACTCAAAATTAAGACACAGGGGTATTTTGGTTATTTCACAGGATGACATGTGGCACCATTAGATGGTAACACATGGCATTACTCATAAGCTTGCCAAATGTCTTTTAATCATGTAAGATGATTAAAATTAAGATTAAATATAGGTTTGACACTTGGCACAATGTGATTGGGTCAATTAAACCTATAGCTAATCAAAAGGTGACATGTGGCAAGGGTTTTAAGTGGTGACCTAGCTATATAAGGGAAAGGATGAAAAGAAAAATACCTAGCTGCTATTTTTTTCATTGGTGCCACCCCAAAGAACCTCTCCCTCTCCTGTTCTTCATCTCGCATCAATTCAAAGAGATTAGCCATAAATCTCTTGAATTAAAAATACTAGAAATTATTTCTAATGTCTTGTTTACATCCTTAATCTCTTAAAAGGCAGAACTTGATTTTCTAAATAATAGAAAAAGCTTTAGAAGCTGTTCAAGGGCTTCCATAGGTGTTCTTTATGTGGACAAGCTAGAGGGACAACATCTGGTGTCCTAAAGATGAATCTCAAAGGCGCAAATACACTACAGTGCATCAAGAGGTTAGTGTGTTTATTCTTTATTTAATCTAGGGTTCTAAAATTTACCTAATTAATTTTAAAATCTTAAATGGAAAATATAGATCCAAAAACATATTAAAAGAGTTTTAATATGTTGTTTATCATTGAAATCAAATAGATAAAAATAAATCTTGCATGATGCATGTGACCCTAGGTGAAAATTTTTGAATTCAATGGTATAAACTTCTATTTTTCACGCTTTCGCTCCTTCAATTGGTATCAGAGCCACTATATTTGCCATTTAGATTATTGATTATATGATTTAATTGTGTGTTTTGATCATGAGATGATTTATCCATTGCTTGTTGAAATGGATGTGTGGTGGCATGCTTGAAGAACACCAACATGGTGCACAAGGTTTGGCTTCGTGGGTGGTGCAAAGGTTTGGCTTTTTAATTCTGCAATTGTTGTATGATCTAAGGCCTATGTTATGACTAATTAAAGTGTTTAATTAGTAGTTTTAATGACACAATTAAATTTTGATTCAAATCAGAATTTTAAAAATTGTTTGAATGTGATTCAATTCTGAATTTTAAAAGTTGTTTGAATGTGATTCAAATCTGAATTTTTAAAGTTGTTTGAATCATATTTAAATCTAATTTTTTAAAGTTGTTTGAATAATATTCAGATCTGAATTTTTAAAAATTGTTTGAATGTGATTCAAATCTGATTTTTTAAAAATTGTTTGAATGTGAATCAAATCTGAATTTTTAAGGTTGTTTGAATGTGATTCAAATCTGAATTTTTAAATTTGTTTGAATGAGATTCAAATCTGAATTTTTAAATTTATTTGAATCATATTCAAATCTGGATTTTTAAGTTAAATATGAGATATTCTGTAACACCCCTAAGTTCGGTAGTGCGTTCTACTGCTCCGGTGACCAGTGTTGTCCGGACAGCTAGGATGCCTAGAACTACACTTTGACATGAGTGAGGAGACATAAAATAATGAAATACAAGAAAAGAAAATACAAGAAAAACAAAGGAAAAATCATAGCAAAGAAATGTAACCAGGTTAAACGAGCCGAAAACCATAGCGATGGGTGATCATGACAGGAAGTCACGGCGTGGACCGTTGACTAGCCCTGCGATCATGGAACCACGGAAAATATTTTTAGGACTCCAATAAATATTTATTGAAGTATAAATATCATTAGAAATATCAAAGAAAAATTAAATAATTAGTACAAAGAAAAGTGAGAAATCGAAAATCGGACAAAACCCGGTGTTATCGAAAAATCGGGAATGCGACCCGAACAGGGGCATTATGGTCATTTGACATCCCGAATTGTCTTTTGACCTAAATGTCCATTAAAAAAAATAATATTACACTTAGAAAATGAAATGAAAAATTAATTTGGTGGTACCTAAAGTAAATAGCTAAAATCATGGGTTAATGTGGGATTAAGTGAAAGTTTAACTTATAAAATGATTTAATTTTTTAGTGGACCACTAAGGGAATTAATTAAACACATAGTGGGACATGTGTACACTTAATATGCAGCTGAAACTCCATCTTCTCCACATGAATTCAACATTGCCGTGAATGAGGTGAGAGGAAACTCCATAGCCATTTTTCATGCAAGCTTTCTTAACTCTCCATTTCAACTCCAATCCTTTAAGTTCCTTCACAAAAAATGGTCTACACACCACAAGGAAGATATTGATACCAATTTTGAGAAGTTTGGTGAAGGTTTAGCAATTTACAATTAAAGGTAAGTTTGCATTTTTGAGAAGTTCTTTGTTAAAGTTTATGTTTATGTTATGGGTGTTAGTTTGGTGGAGGAAAATTTTGAGTTTGAAGGGTTATTGTTGTTTTCAATTTGGACAGCCATGGGATCACGTTTTTGATGATTTAATATGCATATAATTGATGAGAAATAATGTTGATCATGGTGATTTAGTAACCTAGTGATTTACTTCATGTTATATGGTGATTTATGCACTTGGATGAGAATTGATGGATTGTAGGGCAATGTGGTGTTGAAGGACAATTTCGGCAGCCTTGGGGACACTTGAATAAATGTGTATATTCATGGGAGTGTTGGCAGAATTGTGGCATTAAGGAATGAAGGATATGTTTACGAAATTATTGTGTAAAGTGTATGTGAGAATTAGTGGTGTTTAGGTGTGTGTGTAATGGTATTGAGATATTGTAAATGTGAATTATATTTGGTGTGTTGAGGGTAATGGTAATCTGCCCAAAATAATGTTAATGTAAAGTAGATTATACTGTGGTTAATGTACCAAAACAGATTGGTAGGGAAGTAAACAAATTGCAAAGTAAATGTGTGTAGTTGATGTGTGTTAAGCAAAGTAATCAAGGGCAGTGTACATTTTAGCCTATAACCTTAAATGTGTAACCTCAATTGGTATGAGACCAATTTGAGGTGAAACTAGGCACAAAATGTGCCAACTTTCATTGAGAAACCATACCAAAATTCTGCTTGCAAGGTGACCTAAGAAAATGACCAATTCGGATTAGGTGCAATTAGGACCTGAAAAATGACCAATTGGGCAGCAGTGAGTGTTTAGGCCATAACTCACTCAAACCAGGTCCAATTGACCTGAAATTTTAAACAAGAATAGTTAAGACCCATACCTACAAGTCTTATGAAGACACCAAAGCCCAGAAATGACCATAAGCAAGTCAAACAACTTGCACAAGTTCGGGTCCAAAAACTGGCCGAACCAGAATTGACCAATTTGACCTAAAATTGACCTAAAATGGTACCACTTGACCAGCAATAGTGTAATGACCATAACTTGGTCTACTTAACTCGGATTGACCTGAAATTTTGCACCGCGTGCAATAAGACCTAGATCTACAAGTTTGTAGTTTCGAGACCCAAAACCGAGGAACTAGATCGTCCGGTTAGGTCAAACCAGTGTTCCTAATCCAAAGAATTTCCATTAAAATGCACTAAACAAGGAAATGACTTTGGTAAAACGTACCAAACCTAAAACCCTATCGAATGTGACATATTAACGACACTAAAACCTAATTTACCTAAAACGCAATGAGGGTCGGTATATTAGGTGATTAAGTGAATAATCGAGTTCGATGCATTATTTACCAAACACCATCGATAGAGACAGTTTAATTTAGTACTGAAACACTTCAAATTGTGTTTCTCAGTTAACAAGGACTTAGCAAAAGGGAAGGAAACACTGAGTCCAGATCAGGAGACAATTATCAGAGGTTTGTGCACAACTAGTTTTTAACTGATTTTGTTTGAATATTTCATATGATTAAATGACATATTTTTCTTATGTATTATGTTTAACAAGCATTGGATTTAATTCAATGATTATTGAAAATTGTTATAGTATGTATGAATTTAGCTTTGTGAAATGGTATTTTCACAAGTATTAAGCATTGTTATGGATTGAATAAATTATGTTTTGGAAAATTGTGATAGAACATATTTTGAATTATGATGGTAATTTTCATGGAAAATGAAAATTTATGATTTGAATTGTGATGAGCATAAAAATTATTGGATATTGGAATTGAATTTGAATCAAATTATATTGTGATTTATGCTCACTAAAAGGATTGTGATATTGTTTTATATCTCACTATAGATGCTTGACTAGGTTATTACCCGTCTCTCTCATTTGTTGAGAAGACAATGGAGTTAGTTGTGTTTTGATTACCATGGTACGTGCACAGGCTTAGATTTTCCTCTGATTTGAGGTTAGATCTAAGTTTATTTTATCGTTATGGCCCTTGCGGAAGATTCATTATTGTGATGGTACTGTGCACGATGATTCGACCTCCCCGACCATAGGGAGTTAGAATCAGATTCGACCTCCCCGACCATAGGGAGTTAGAATCACATTGAATATGGCCCTATCGGATTAGTCTTGCATAGTTAGTGAGATAAAGATTGATTTTTGAGATACAACATGGTTTTGAGATAAAGATTGATTTTTGAGATACAGAATGGCTTTTGAATGGTAAGAAATTGTGATTTCAATTATGGTTTATGTATAATTGATTTTGTTGAATTACTTAAATGGTTAATCATGGTTTGATAAATTGAATTTTGTGATCAAAGTCATTTATACAAATGATTTACATTATTGGCAACGAATATTTTGAGTTTTGAAATTTTATGAGTATTCAGATTCCCAATTTATTTACTGTAAATTTTGTCAATGTATATTGTACTATGTTTTAAATTATAGTTGTGCACCACTGAGTTCACCACTCAGCGATAGCTTTGTATGCTGTCGCAGGTAAGAAGAACATAGAGCAGTGAGTAAGTTTTTTGAAGACACTTTCAGATCAGCTCCAGGTATATCATAGGTATACCCGTGTACATAGGTTTTGATGTATGCATGTAATAATATGTATGTAAATTATTTGAGCAGTTGTATAAAAACTCTTGTAAAACATTTTGGTATGTAATTAAATGTAAATTATTGTAAATGCGAATTTGATATTTCAATTACTTGAATGGTTTTGTATTATATTTCCTTTATCTCAGTCTTTTAAATATCACTATGGATTTGAGTTGACAAAAATGTTGTGTTGAGATTATATTGGAGTTGAGATTTGGAAATATATTGAAGTGCTTTCTGAGTTTTCAAGAACTGTTTTATCCAAAATACAGATGGCACTCTGCCAAAATTTTCTGAAACTCCAAATAAGTCAAATGTGTCGTTTTATCACTTGATTCAAAAGTCTTTTAACACTTGTAAATAGTGCTCACCACTGTAAAAGAAGTAAAAAAGGTTTTGAAAATCCCTTGTAGTGTATTTAATGGGTTATCAGTAGACGGAGTTGGTAATTCATTAGGTATACTACGGGATCATGTTATGCCTTACAGAGAGGTAGGGTGTGACATGTTTTAGTGGTATCAGAGCAATGGTTTTAAAGTGAATTTTGAACCGTGAATTTGAAATCTTTTTGTCGGTAACTACAACTGCTCAAATGTTTGATACATATAGTACATTTACATCATAAATATGAACTAATGGAGAGGAATCTCCTTATGTTGGTTGTACAGGAATAGAAAATCTTGTGAAAAGATATGGAAGAGAAGAATGAGACAATAGAACAGTCCGTGATGGCAGAAGTACAAGTTGAGGCCCCAGCTCCACAAAGTGTCGAAGGCCCGACTATACCAGTTTTACCTGTACCAATTACTGCACAAATGGCCCAGCAAATGGCCACTTTCTTCCAACAAATGGCTGATAATCTGTCAGCCCAAGCCCAAGTACAAACCCATTCCCCACAAGGGCAGTGTGAAATGGAAAAGAGGGAGAAACCTATGGGTCAGAGCCTGAACAGTAAATTGAGAAAGAGAAAAGAATTAGAGGAACCCAGAGCTCAGGGATACGATAGTGGTGAATCATTAAGACAGAGACCACCAAGGTCCAGTCGTCGAACAACTAGAAGTTCCTACCCTTCCCGCCTATGTGAAACTTGTGGAAAATATCATGGTGGGATATGCTATAAGACCTCTGGAGCCTGCTATAATTGTGGAAAACTTGGACACTTTGCTAAAGATTGTACTAAACCACCTCGATCTGCTCTCCGAATTTCACAGACCGTCAGTCAGAGTCAAGATAGAAATAGAGTTGGTACTCCTCACCACTATAACACAGTGAATCAACCCGAATATGGTAGCGCACCAGTCAGAGCGTCCACTATGCGCCAAGGAGAAAGAGCGGAAACTTCAGATGTAGCTACTGGTAAGTTCTTAATTTTTGAAAGAAACAATTAGTTATTATTTGATCCCAGCACTACTTAGTTGTATGTTAGTGTCAGAACTGTATGTTCTGTTGTTATTCCTTCACATGGAAATGAATTTTGATGTATTAGTGACTAGTCCTTTAGGATAATAACTATAATAACAAGTATGATTGACATTAATTTTGGAAGAATTGTTAGTTAAAAGTAATTTCTAACATACCATAAATTATAAAGCTAATTGGCAAGCCTATTTAATGTAAGGCAAGAGGACCTAAAAGTAAGTTACAAGAATAGAATTGCTCTAGATGAGGGCAAATATGTTACTGTTAGTAATTATTAATGGATATTGTAATTAGAATCGGTTTAGGATATTTGTGGATTCGAGTAAGATAAGATGTTAGGAAACCTAGTCCATGAGGTTATAACATAGTGACTATATAATGTTCTCAATGTTTGTATTGTAAGCTACATATTACAGTACCGATACGGGATTATTGTGTAGAGCTACGTACTTCCTCGTGATACAGTAAATTAAGAATATTTGTAAGTAATCTATAAATTGATACAGTTGCACCCGAATAGAGTACTATTACTGGAAATAAATATGAAAATTTTAGTCAGAAATTTAAAACTTCAGAACTAGCCTATCAAACGACTACACTTGTAAGGTAGCTAGAGTCAGTGACTCAGTTATATTAATGTGAACTACCTGTACCACAGTAATTGTTATAAGCTTAGAGATATCAGTACGACTTATCATCCTCAGACGGATGGACAGTCGAAACAAGTGATTCAGGTAAATTTTAAAACTCATTGAGTTCCTGTAAATAATGAAATGAAATGATAATAATAACCTGTAATGCGTGATAAGCCTTCGAGAATATACTGAGACCTTGTGTCATTGAATCTGAGGGGAGATGGGACATATACATCCCACTAATAGAATCTGTATACATTAATAAGTGTCAAGCTAGCATACAAGTGGCACCCTATGAAACATTATAAGGGAACAGATAACTATGGATTTTGTGATGAGACTTCCGAGGACACAGAATAGTCATGATGCAGTATGGGTTATAATTGATAGACTAACCAAGTCTGCTCACTTTTTGCCAGTCCAGATGGACTATAGCCTAAAAAGATTGGCCAGATTGTACATATATGAAATTGTAAAATTGCATGGAGTGCCAGTATCGATTGTGTCTGACAGAGATCCTAGGTTCACTTCTAGATTCTGGGGTAGTCTTCAGAGAGCCCTAGGAACTAGATTGAACTTCAGCACAGCATTCCATCCATAGACAGATGGCCAACCTCAAAGGGTTATTCAAATATTGGAGGATATGCTACGGGCTTGTGTGATTGAATTTGAAGGTAGTTGGGATACACACTTGCCTTTGATTGAGTTTGCTTATAACAACAGCTACCAATCAAGCATTGGGATGCCTCCATATGAAGCTTTGTATGGCAGAAAGTGCAGAACTCCTTTATGTTGGGATGAAGTAGGTGAAAGGAAGATGATTGGGCCAGAAAATGTTCAGCAGACATAGGAAAAGATCAAATTGATCAGAGATAGACTCAAGGCTGCGTCAGACCGTCAGAAGTCTTATGTTGATCTGAAGAGAAGAGATATTGGATATGCAGTGGGTGATAAAGTATTCCTCAAAGTTTTTCCTTGGAAGAGGAATGTGAGATTTGGCAAAAAGGGGAAACTGAGTCCTCGTTTCATCGGATCATATGAGGTTTTGGAAAGAGTGGGTCCTTTAGCATACCGGTTGGCATTACCTCCAGAGCTAGCAAGGATACACAGTGTCTTCCATGTGTCCATGTTAAGGAGGTACAGATCTAACCCATCTCATGTACTATCAGTTGAAGAGATTGAAGTAAATCCAGACCTCTCATATGAGGAAGAACCCATAAAAATTCTGGCCTATGAGGTGAAACAGCTGAGGAACAAACAGATACACCTGGTTAAAGTGCTGTGGAACCATCATACAGGCCAGGAAGCTACTTGGGAACGTGAAGAGGATATGAGGAGACAGCACCCACAGCTGTTCAGAGACTAATGCCAGGTAAAAATTTCGAGACGAAATTTATTTAAGGGGGGGAGAATTGTAACACCCCTAAGTTCTGTAGTGCGTTCTACTGCTCCGGTGACCAGTGTTGTCCGGACAGCTAGGATGCCTAGAACTACACTTTGACATAAGTGAAGAGACATAAAATAATGAAATACAAGAAAAAAAAATACAAGAAAAACAAAGGAAAAATCATAGCAAAGAAATGTAACCAGGTTAAACGAGCCGAAAACCATAGCGATGGGTGACCGCACCGGGAAGTCACGGCGTGGACCGTTGACTAGCCCTGGACTGCGGGGAACCCTGGAAAATATTTTTAGGACTCCAATAAATATTTATTAAAGTATAAATATCATTAGAAATATCAAAGAAAAATTAAATAATTAGTACAAAGAAAAGTGAGAAATCGAAAATCGGACAAAACCCGGTGTTATCGAAAAATCGGGAATGCGACCCGAACAGGGGCATTATGGTCATTTGACATCCCGAATTGTCTTTTGACCTAAATGTCCATTAAAAAAAATAATATTACACTTAGAAAATGAAATGAAAAATTAATTTGGTGGTACCTAAAGTAAATAGCTAAAATCATGGGTTAATGTGGGATTAAGTGAAAGTTTAACTTATAAAATGATTTAATTTTTTAGTGGACCACTAAGGGAATTAATTAAACACATAGTGGGACATGTGTACACTTAATATGCAGCTGAAACTCCATCTTCTCCACATGAATTCAACATTGCCGTGAATGAGGTGAGAGGAAACTCCATAGCCATTTTTCATGCAAGCTTTCTTAACTCTCCATTTCAACTCCAATCCTTTAAGTTCCTTCACAAAAAATGGTCTACACACCACAAGGAAGATATTGATACCAATTTTGAGAAGTTTGGTGAAGGTTTAGCAATTTACAATTAAAGGTAAGTTTGCATTTTTGAGAAGTTCTTTGTTAAAGTTTATGTTTATGTTATGGGTGTTAGTTTGGTGGAGGAAAATTTTGAGTTTGAAGGGTTATTGTTGTTTTCAATTTGGACAGCCATGGGATCACGTTTTTGATGATTTAATATGCATATAATTGATGAGAAATAATGTTGATCATGGTGATTTAGTAACCTAGTGATTTACTTCATGTTATATGGTGATTTATGCACTTGGATGAGAATTGATGGATTGTAGGGCAATGTGGTGTTGAAGGACAATTTCGGCAGCCTTGGGGACACTTGAATAAATGTGTATATTCATGGGAGTGTTGGCAGAATTGTGGCATTAAGGAATGAAGGATATGTTTACGAAATTATTGTGTAAAGTGTATGTGAGAATTAGTGGTGTTTAGGTGTGTGTGTAATGGTATTGAGATATTGTAAATGTGAATTATATTTGGTGTGTTGAGGGTAATGGTAATCTGCCCAAAATAATGTTAATGTAAAGTAGATTATACTGTGGTTAATGTACCAAAACAGATTGGTAGGGAAGTAAACAAATTGCAAAGTAAATGTGTGTAGTTGATGTGTGTTAAGCAAAGTAATCAAGGGCAGTGTACATTTTAGCCTATAACCTTAAATGTGTAACCTCAATTGGTATGAGACCAATTTGAGGTGAAACTAGGCACAAAATGTGCCAACTTTCATTGAGAAACCATACCAAAATTCTGCTTGCAAGGTGACCTAAGAAAATGACCAATTCGGATTAGGTGCAATTAGGACCTGAAAAATGACCAATTGGGCAGCAGTGAGTGTTTAGGCCATAACTCACTCAAACCAGGTCCAATTGACCTGAAATTTTAACCAAGAATAGTTAAGACCCATACCTACAAGTCTTATGAAGACACCAAAGCCCAGAAATGACCATAAGCAAGTCAAACAACTTGCACAAGTTCGGGTCCAAAAACTGGCCGAACCAGAATTGACCAATTTGACCTAAAATTGACCTAAAATGGTACCACTTGACCAGCAATAGTGTAATGACCATAACTTGGTCTACTTAACTCGGATTGACCTGAAATTTTGCACCGCGTGCAATAAGACCTAGATCTACAAGTTTGTAGTTTCGACCGAGACCCAAAAACCGAGGGAACTAGATCGTCCGGTTAGGTCAAACCAGTGTTCCGGAATCCAGCAATTTCCATTAAAATGCACTAAACAAGGAAATGACTTTGGTAAAACGTACCAAACCTAAAACCCTATCGAATGTGACATATTAACGACACTAAAACCTAATTTACCTAAAACGCAATGAGGGTCGGTATATTAGGTGATTAAGTGAATAACTGAGTTCAGTGCATTATTTACCAAACACCATCGATAGAGACAGTTTAATTTAGTACTGAAACACTTCAAATTGTGTTTCTCAGTTAACAAGGACTTAGCAAAAGGGAAGGAAACACTGAATCCAGATCAGGAGACAATTATCAGAGGTTTGTACACAACTAGTTTTTAACTGATTTTGTTTGAATATTTCATATGATTAAATGACATATTTTTCTTATGTATTATGTTTAACAAGCATTGGATTTAATTCAATGATTATTGAAAATTGTTATAGTATGTATGAATTTAGCTTTGTGAAATGGTATTTTCACAAGTATTAAGCATTGTTATGGATTGAATAAATTATGTTTTGGAAAATTGTGATAGAACATATTTTGAATTATGATGGTAATTTTCATGGAAAATGAAAATTTATGATTTGAATTGTGATGAGCATAAAAATTATTGGATATTGGAATTGAATTTGAATCAAATTATATTGTGATTTATGCTCACTAAAAGGATTGTGATATTGTTTTATATCTCACTATAGATGCTTGACTAGGTTATTACCCGTCTCTCTCATTTGTTGAGAAGACAATGGAGTTAGTTGTGTTTTGATTACCATGGTACGTACATGGCTTAGATTTTCCTCTGATTTGAGGTTAGATCTAAGTTTATTTTATCGTTATGGCCCTTGCGGAAGATTCATTATTGTGATGGTACTGTGCACGATGATTCGACCTCCCCGACCATAGGGAGTTAGAATCACATTGAATATGGCCCTATCGGATTAGTCTTGCATAGTTAGTGAGATAAAGATTGATTTTTGAGATACAACATGGTTTTGAGATAAAGATTGATTTTTGAGATACAGAATGGCTTTTGAATGGTAAGAAATTGTGATTTCAATTATGGTTTATGTATAATTGATTTTGTTGAATTACTTAAATGGTTAATCATGGTTTGATAAATTGAATTTTGTGATCAAAGTCATTTATACAAATGATTTACATTATTGGCAACGAATATTTTGAGTTTTGAAATTTTATGAGTATTCAGATTCCCAATTTATTTATCAGAATTTTGTCAATGTATATTGTACTATGTTTTAAATTATAGTTGTGCACCATCGAAGTTCACCACTCTGATAGCTTTGTATCTTTGTCGCAGGTAAGAAGAGCATAGAGCAGTGAGTAAGTTTTTGAAGACACTTTCAGATCAGCTCCAGGTATATCATAGGTATACCCGTGTACATAGGTTTTGATGTATGCATGTAATAATATGTATGTAAATTATTTGAGCAGTTGTATAAAAACTCTTGTAAAACATTTTGGTATGTAATTAAATGTAAATTATTGTAAATGCGAATTTGATATTTCAATTACTTGAATGGTTTTGTATTATATTTCCTTTATCTCAGTCTTTTAAATATCACTATGGATTTGAGTTGACAAAAATGTTGTGTTGAGATTATATTGGAGTTGAGATTTGGAAATATATTGAAGTGCTTTTACAGGTTTTCTGAAGAACTGTTTTATCCAAAATACAGATGGCACTCTGCCAAAATTTTTACAGAAACTCCAAATAAGTCAAATGTGTCAGTTTTATCACTTCAGTTCAAAAAGTCTTTTAACACTTGTAAATAGTGCTCACCACTGTAAAAGAAGTAAAAAAGGTTTTGAAAATCCCTTGTAGTGTATTTAATGGGTTATCAGTAGACGGAGTTGGTAATTCATTAGGTATACTACGGGATCATGTTATGCCTTACAGAGAGGTAGGGTGTGACATATTCAATTTAATTTAAGTATGTATATTTTATTTAATTGTTAAATAGTGATATGCATGATGGATGATCATGGACTATAAAAGACCAATGTGATTGGATTTATTTCTTTTATGTTTCTCTGGGATTGTAAATTAATTAATTTATTTTAATTTATTTTGGGTATGTATTATTAAGTTTGTAATAATTTTTGGGTTTTAATTTCATTTATTTAAGTTCTTGTAAATTCGCCTTGGTATGCCAAGGATTACTATGTAATTGGATTACAAGAAGTTCAAGGAGGTCAAGAGCATAGGTGGGACTAGTGGGAGGAATTCAAGATCAAGTGTTGATTATGTACTCCTTCAGCAACTCTTGTGAAATGAATGAATAAAATGCACCTAGGAATGCCCTGATTCAATTCTTGGTGGCTCAGAATTGAATCCCTTAGAAAGTCCATGATCATACCATATATACTGCTTATTCATGAATGCATGAGATGTATGGGAATGTATGCAATTATATGATATATGCAAGCTAAATGGATAATGTGCAAAATGAGACCTAAATAGTAATTAGGATGACCATAAAATCTTCCAAACAAATGATTAAGTTGGAAATGCTATAATTAAAGTAATTATAACATGGGCCTTCCATTGGGGCAATTATTTTAAGAAATTTTAAATAGTTGCATAAGATGTAATTAATTTAAGAGATTTTCTTAAGAATAATTGTTAAGCATGAGATGTTGTAAATATGTAAATGGTTTGGTGGCCAATATTGGATGTAACTGAGGACATTAAAATTATTTTCATAATTACTGGCTCAATGAGATCAACTTAACTAATGTAAGATAAGTCAATAATGGATGTACCTGAGATTTTGAGCATTAGGGGCTAGGTAAAGGATTGAACCTCACATGAGATGTGATGGGCAAGGAGTTGCTCACTTATAGTTTATTGTAATTCCAATAATGGATGTACCTAAGGATGATCAATAGGATTATAAAAATTCAATCACCCACTAGAAATCCATCCAACTAGGATTTCCGTTTTCTACTTTGGAAGTGTAGGATTCACTAAGTTAGTGGGAGGACCAATTTGATTAAAAGACCATAATCATTTTGGTTAATTACAAGATGCATTTACTAATTAATTTGGTTATTTTTTTGTAGTTAATTTTTTGATAATAATGAGCACAGAACAACCACCACCATCCAATATCCTTGCAAGCATACTTGATCGCAATAGGTTGACAGGACCTAATCTCTCTGATTGGCTAAGAAATTTGAAACTTGTCCTGAACCTTGAACATATAGGATATGTTCTAGATTTAAATGTTCCAGGTCCCTTACCTTCGGAGGCCACTCAAGAGGAACATGAAACTTTGGACAAGTGGAAGGAGCATGATATGAGAGCTAAGTGTTACATGCTTACTTCCATGAGTAATGAGTTACAGAAGCAATATGAGAACATGTAGAGTGCGAGTGAGATCCTCCTTCACCTACAAGAGTTGTATGGTGAGCATAGTAGGAATGCCAGGTATAAGATATCTAGACAGCTGTTCCGCATGAGGATGTCTGAGGGACAGAATGTTGGGGATCATGTCCACAGGATAATTCGGCTGATTGAGCAGTTGGAACATCTTGACTTCAATATGGATTTCCAACTACAGACGGATTTGATCCTTCAGTCCCTTCCTGAGTCTTTTGGGAATTTTGTGACAAATTTTCATATGACTAAACAGGAATGCACCTTAGCTGGTTTACTCAAATATGTTGGTTATTGCCCAAAAGAATATACCGGCCAATAAAGGAAAAGCGGTAGCTTTGATTGCATCTTCTTCTACTGGAAAGTCCAACAAGAAGAAGGGCAATAAGAACAAGAAATCTCATATTCCTAGTCCTTCTAAGAAAATAGCTAAACAGAAAAGGAAGACCAAAGCTGACAAAGGCAAAGGAAAGTGTTTCCACTGCCAACAAGAAAGTGTTTCCATTGCCAATATGAAAGTGTTTCCATTGCTAGTAAGAAAGTGTTTCCACTGGCTAGAGTATAGCAATCTAAATGAATGCAATGCCATGGTGAAAACCAACTCAAGTTCAAAATATATTTGGCACTTAAGATTATGTCGTGTTGCAGGATATAGTATTACAAAATTGGAAAAAATGGGGATTTTATCCTCATTGGGCTCTGAGCCTACTCCAACTTGTGAATCTTGCCTTCAGGGCAAAATGACTAGATCACCCTTTGTTGGACAAAGGCTAAGGGCTGAAAGTATTTTGGAGCTAATAGATAGTGATGTATGTGGTCCATTCAAGGAAATGGGTAGAGGCGATTTTCATTACTTTATTACCTTTACTGATGATAAATCAAGGTTTGGGTATTTGTATTTGATGAAATACAAACATGAATCCTTTAAAAAGTTTAAAGAATTTAAATCTGAAGTAGAAAAACAAACAGGAAAGAGTATTAAGGCTCTTCGATCAGATCGTGGAGGTGAATATTTGAGTACTGAATTTGATGAATACTTGAGAGAGCACGGCATTAATTCCCAGCGGACTCCTCCAGGAACACCACAGCTGAATGGTGTATCTGAAAGGAGAAATCGTACCCTATTGGATATGGTACGTAGTATGATAAGTTATACTGATATGCCAATCTCCTTTTGGGGACTTGCATTAGAATCAGCTTTGTATATTCTGAATGGGATTCCATCAAAATCCGTTTCTTCTAAACCTTATGAAATATGGCATGGAAGAAAACCAATTCTTAAGCATGTTATGATTTGGGATTGTCCAGCTTATATCAAAAAGCTAAACACTGATAAATTGGAAAGCAGATCAGAAAAAGGTCGATTTGTTGGATATCCAAAAGATAGTTTTGGATATTATTTTTATTTACCTACATCAGAAAAGGTTGTAGTGAGTAGAGATGCTACATTTCTTAAACAACAGTTTGTTCAAGAAGGAGGCAAAGGAAGGCAAATAGAGTTAGAATTGGAGAATTCTGGCCAACCAACAGATCAGATGGATATAGATCCATCTGGTTAACCTACACCCGTTAATGAAACATCTACAGTTGTTCATCGTAGAACAACCAGGGTATCTCACCCACCAGTGAGATATGGTTTCTTTCATGAAGAAGAACAAGAGTTGTCTATTCATGAAGAATTAGATCATGGAGATAATCCACTTACCTATGAAGAAGCTATATCAGATATAGACTCTTCAAAATGGATTGATGCTATGAAATCCGAGATTGATTCCATGTATAAGAATCAAGTTTGGGATCTTACTGACCCACCTTAAAGTATTGCACCTATAGGGAACAAATGGGTTTTCAAGAAGAAAATTAGTTCTAATGGAAAGGTAGAGACCTATAAGGCAAGGCTAGTAGCGAAAGGGTTTCGCCAAAGGCAAGGAATCGACTATGAGGAGACTTTCTTGCCAGTTGCCTTCCTTAAATCAATTAGGATTCTATTAGCAATAGCTGCATACTATGATTATGAGATTTGGCAGATGGATGTCAAAATAACTTTTCTCAATGGATACATTGATGAAAACATTTTCGTGGAACAACCTAGGGGTTTTGAATCCCAAGATGGTTCTAAGGTATGCAAGCTAAAGCGATCCATTTATGGGTTGAAACAAGCATCGAGGAATTGGAACATCCGTTTTGATGAAGCCATTAAATCCTTTGGTTTTTATCAAAAATGAGGATGAGCCATGTGTATATAAGAAGGTTAGTGACAGTGCTATCACTTTCCTTGTCTTATATGTGGATGACATACTGTTTGTGGGTAATGACATAGCTATGTTAACAACTGTAAATGTATGGTTGTCAAATACATTCTCCATGAAAGACTTAAGGGAGGCAACCTATATTCTTGGGATTCGCATCTATAGAGATAGAGCGAAAAGAATAATTAGTTTATCCCAAAGTATATACTTGGAAAAGGTGTTAAAGAGCTTTAACATGTTTGATTCCAAGAGAGGATTGTTACTAGTGAGACATAGTACCCATCTTTCTAAAGAGATGTCTCCAAAGACACCTGAAGAAAGAGATAAAATGGCCAGGATTCCATATGCTTCGACTATTGAAAGTTTAATGTATGCAATATTGTGTACTAGGCTGGATATCGCATATACTGTTAGTTTGACTAGTAGGTATCAATCCAATCTAGGTTTGGAATACTGGATAGCTGTCAAGAATATCCTTAAGTACTTGAGAAGAACTAAGGATTTATTCTTGATATATGGAGGTGGAGACTTGCAATTGGATAGTTATACTGATTCTGATTTCCAATCAGATATCGATGATAGAAAGTCTACCTCTGGATATGTGTTCATTTGTAATGGAGGTGCAGTCAGTTGGAAGAGTTCCAAACAGAGCACAACTGTGGATTCCACTGCAGAGGCTAAGTATATTGCTGCATCAGATGCTGCAAAGGAAGCTATTTAGATAAAGAAGTTCATGACAGAACTTGCAATAGTTCCTTCCATTGAGTCAGCAGTTCCACTACACTGTGACAACAATGGAGCAGTCATACAGGCTAAGGAACCAAGGTCCCACCAAAAATCCAAACACATAGAAAGGCGCTACCACATTATCAGAGAAATAGTTGGGCGAGGCGATGTAGCCATGCAGAAAATAGCATCAGCTGAAAATCCAGCTGATCCATTCATTAAGCATATGTAACAGACTCATTTAGACTGACATCTTGAGAAGATGGGTCTAAGGTGTTGTAATGAATGGCTCTAGTGCTAGTGGGAGATTGTTAGTAGTATGCCCTAGAGTATATCATTTAGTATGTATCTTGTACATATTTTTATTAATAAAAGGCATTTCCACTTTTCTGTTTACATAATATATTTATGTGTAATAGAAAAGGTCTATTGATATTTTGTTAGAAATATTATTCTTAAGTTGTTAAGAATATGAGTGACAGTATTTCTAGCACAAAGTATCATAAATAGGTTCACAATCGAGGATACTTCATAATAAGGACATGACTTATCCAGAAAGATTGTATTCATGTTTATTCCCAAGTTATTTATATGAGATATAAATAAGATGGAATGGTGAGTCTCATGCCATATAACAAATATGATAGGCACTTATAAATGATACGTAAGCCGAACCAGTGACACTTATGACAAGCACATGGAGTTTACTCTTGTCAATGTATTGTCATAAATCATATCAGTGCATATAGTCTTTAGACCTGAGATAGCACAGTTATTTTGTATATAGGTAGTTTGAGTTTGATACTACTTTTATACTTATACTATGTATGGGTATATGGGCATGTGTTGGCTCCTACTAGTTATATATGGAGGTAGGTGTTGATCAAGATGGAATCTATTCCTCTAAGTAAATAGAGATAAAATCCTATTTTCATTTAATTGTTCTTGATATTTCAAGTACCTGGCCAGGAAAGATAGATTTAATCAAAAAAGAGTTTCTGATGAGAAAATCTTTTAATCAAGAACTGGAATTAAAAGAGAACATAATATTCATAGCAAATGGAGTTTGACATAAACCATGACTCCAGCTTGAGTTGTGATTTTGTAACAGAGAGATTCTAGTGCATGGTAACATATGATTATAGGTTCATTTAAGGTAAACCTTATTATTAATTGGGTGGCCATGGCATGGCATGCTATGCTAGGTGTTAACCATGGTCTATGAGGTACATAAAATGATTTAGAGAAATCATTTATGGTAAAAAAGAGTTCTGATGATATTAAGAGTTGATATCATGTCTCATTGCCAATTAGTGATGAGCCTAGTAAGTCACACACATACACAAGTTATCACCTAATTAAATATGATTTAATTAATTAATTAAAGAGTTTAATTGATTAATTAAATAGGTTTGGTTTGCAATTAGATTGCAAAGTCCCTAGCATGACTTGAAACCAAATCTAGGTTATTAGATGTACAGTATAAGTTAAATTTATAATTAAAGTGTTTAAATATGAATTTAATTAATGAGAAATTAATTAATAAAGATTAATTAATTGATTTATATTTGATATAAATTGATTAGAAGAAGAGATATAATTATTTTGGATTGAGAACTCAAAATTAAGACACAGGAGTATTTTGGTCATTTCACTGGATGACATATGGCATTATGAAATGGTGACACATGGCATTACACATAAGCTTGCCAAATGTCTTTTAATCATATAAGATGATTAAAATCAAGATTAAATATAGGTTTGACACTTAGCACAATGTGATTGGGTCAATTAAACCTAGAGCTAATCAAAAGGTGACATGTGGCAAGGGTTTTAAGTGGTGACCTAGCTATATAAGGGAAAGGATGAAAAGAAAAATACCTAGCTGCTATTTTTTTCATTGGTGCCACCCCAAAGAACCTCTCCCTTTCTTATTCTTCATCTCTCCTTAATTCAAAGAGATTAGCCATTAATCTCTTGAATTAAAAATACTAGAAATTGTTTCTAGTGTCCTGTTTACATCTTTAATCCCTTAAAAGGTATAACTTGATTTTCTAAATAATAGAAAAAGCTTTAGAAGCTGTTCAAGGGCTACCATAGGTGTTCTTGGTGTGGACAAGCTAGAGGGACAACATCTGGTGTCCTGAAGATGAATCTCAAAGGCGCAAATACACTGCAGTGCATCAAGAGGTTAGTGTGTTTGTTCTTTATTTAATCTAGGGTTCTAAAATTAATATAATTAATTTTGAAATCTTAAATGGCAAATACAGATCCAAAAACATATTAAAAGAGTTTTAATATGTTGTTTATCATTGAAATCAAATAGATAAAAATAAATCTTGCATGATGCATGTGACCCTAGGTGGAAATTTTTGAATTCAATAGTATAAACTTTTGTTTTTCACGCTTTCACTCCTTTAGGAGGCAGAGGTGGAAGTGGTTGATTCACTTGTGATCTTTGCTGCTGATTTCGGTTTTGCACCAGTTGATTCCCATAACTTAGATTGGGATGATCTCGCCATCCTAGATTATAAGTTTTTGAATAGGGATCATTCTTGCATTGTGGCCGTCCATAATGTCCTACTGCTTTAGCATGTTGTATTGATTTATCCTCTTGTAATGCAGGACACATATCAGTAGCATGACCCAAACCCGAACAAATTCCACATATCTTAATAGTTTGCATGTTCCCTACAGCCAACTGTCTCACTAAAAAAGTTAAATAAAAAATTTGTTTCTCAAGGTTAGATGTACTTACCTCATTAACCTTCATGGGTGCGTGATCCATTCTCATTCCAAACTGCTGAGAGTTTGCTGCCATGTTAGTTATCAGCCTCCTTGCCTCTTCTGGTGTCTTATCAACCAAAGCTCCTCCACTAGCAGCATCTATCATACTGCGGTCCATTGGTAGAAGTCCCTCATAGAAATACTAAATCAACAGCTGCTCACTTATTTGATGATGGGGACAGCTTGCACACAGTTTCTTAAATCGTTC